>NC_134267.1:160870715-161163215 GCF_031893055.1 Leptodactylus fuscus
CCCTCATTTCTTGCTACTGCCATATAGTGCCAGTTTCTGACTGGGAATTCAAAGAATATATTGGGGTTACGTGCACCCACAATTTTTACTACTGGTATACAGTGCCATTGTCTGACTGGGAATTCAAAGAATATATTGGGAATACAAATACCCTCATTTCTTGCTACTGCCATATAGTGCCAGTGTCTGACTGGGAATTCAAAGAATATATTGGGGTTACGTGCACCCACAATTTTTACTACTGGTATACAGTGCCATTGTCTGACTGGGAATTCAAAGAGTATATTGGGAATACAAATACCCTCATTTCTTGCTACTGCCATATAGTGCCAGTTTCTGACTGGTAATTCAAAGAATATATTGGGGTTACGTGCACCCACAATTTTTACTACTGGTATACAGTGCCATTGTCTGACTGGGAATTCAAAGAGTATATTGGGAATACAAATACCCTCATTTCTTGCTACTGCCATATAGTGCCAGTTTCTGACTGGGAATTCAAAGAATATATTGGGGTTACGTGCACCCACAATTTTTACTACTGGTATACAGTGCCATTGTCTGACTGGGAATTCAAAGAATATATTGGGGTTATAAATACCCTCATTTCTTGCTACTGCCATATAGTGCCAGTTTCTGACTGGTAATTCAAAGAATATATTGGGGTTACGTGCACCCACAATTTTTACTACTGGTATACAGTGCCATTGTCTGACTGGGAATTCAAAGAGTATATTGGGAATACAAATACCCTCATTTCTTGCTACTGCCATATAGTGCCAGTTTCTGACTGGTAATTCAAAGAATATATTGGGGTTACGTGCACCCACAATTTTTACTACTGGTATACAGTGCCATTGTCTGACTGGGAATTCAAAGAATATATTGGGGTTACGTGCACCCACAATTTTTACTACTGGTATACAGTGCCAATTTCTAACTAGGAATTCAAAATGCGCAAGGCTCCCGGAAAGGGACGTGGACGAGGCCGTGGGCGAGGTCGGGGGAATGGTTCTGGGGAGCAAGGTAGCAGTGAAGCCACAGGGCGTCCCGTGCCTACTCCTGTGGGGCAGCAAGCATTGCGCCACTCCACAGTGCCAGGGTTGCTTGCCACATTAACTAAACTGCAGGGTACAAACCTTAGTAGGCCCGAGAACCAGGAACACGTCTTGCAATGGCTGTCAGAGAACGCTTACAGCACATTGTCCAGCAGCCAGTCAGACTCTGCCTCCTCTCCTCCTATTACCCAACAGTCTTGTCTTCCTTCCTCCCAAAATTCCGAAGCTTTACAGAACAATAACCCAAACTGTCCCTGCTCCCCAGAGCTGTTCTCCGCTCCTTTCATTGTCCCTCAACCTGCCTCTCCACGTCACGATTCCACGAACCTAACAGAGGAGCATCTGTGTCCAGATGCTCAAACACTAGAGTCTCCTCCATCTCCGTTCGATTTGGTGGTGGATGACCAGCAACCCACCCTCATCGACGATGATGTGACGCAGTTGCCGTCAGGGCATCCAGTTGACTGGCGCATTGTGCGGGAGGAGGAGATGAGACAGGAGTTGGAAGAGGAAGTGGTGGATGATGAGGACACTGACCCGACCTGGACAGGGGGGATGTCAAGCGGGGAAAGTAGTGTGGATGTTGAGGCAGGTGCAGCACCAAAAAGGGTAGCTAGAGGCAGAGGCAGAGGTCAGCAGCTTAGGCGAAGCCAGGCCACACCCGGAATCTCCCAAGATGTTCCAGTTCGTACCCAGCCCCGAAAAACTCCCACCTCGAGGGCACGTTTCTCGAAGGTGTGGAGTTTTTTCAAGGAATGCGCCGAGGACAGATATAGTGTTGTCTGCACAATTTGCCTCTCGAAATTGATTAGGGGCTCTGAGAAGAGCAACCTGTCCACCACTTCAATGCGCCGTCATTTGGAATCCAAGCACTGGAATCAGTGGCAGGCAGCAACGGCAGGACAAAGGCCGCCTGCCGTTCACGCCACTGCCACTGCCTCTGCCTCTGCCTCTGCCACTGCCACTGCTGACTGTGCTGGCGATGCACTCCAGAGGACGAGCCAGGACACCACTTCATCTGCCTCCGCCACTTTGTTGACTTCTACCTCATCCTCCCCTGGTCCTGTCTTATCTCCTTCTCCTGCACCATCAAAGGCACCATCAGGCGTTTCTTTACAACAACCCACCATCTCTCAGACATTGGAGCGGCGGCAGAAATACACTGCTAACCACCCACACGCGCAAGCCTTGAACGCCAACATCGCTAAACTGCTGGCCCAGGAGATGTTGGCGTTCCGGCTTGTTGAAACTCCCGCCTTCCTGGACCTGATGGCAACTGCGGCACCTCACTATGCCGTCCCTAGCCGTCACTACTTCTCCCGGTGTGCCGTCCCCGCCTTGCACCAGCACGTGTCACTCAACATCAGGCGGGCCCTTAGTTCCGCGCTTTGCACAAAGGTCCACTTGACCACCGACGCGTGGACAAGTGCATGCGGACAGGGACGCTACATTTCACTGACGGCACACTGGTTGAATGTAGTTGAGGCTGGGACTGCTTCCCAAACTGGCCCGGTGTACCTCGTCTCCCCGCCTAACATTCCTGGCAGGGACACGAGAAGAACACCCCCCTCCTCCTCCTCCTCTACCGCCTCCTCCTCCGCCACCGCCTCCTCCTCCGCCACCGCCTCCTCCTCCGCTGTTAGATTGACCCCAGCTACGAGTTGGAAACGTTGCAGCACTGGCGTTGGTAGACGTCAGCAGGCTGTGCTGAAGCTGATCAGCTTGGGGGACAGACAGCACACTGCCTCCGAGGTGAGGGATGCCCTCCTCGATGAGACGGCAATATGGTTTGAGCCGCTGCACCTGGGCCCAGGCATGGTCATTTGTGATAACGGCCGGAACCTGGTAGCAGCTCTGGAGCTTGCCGGACTCCAACATGTTCCATGCCTGGCCCACGTCTTCAACCTAGTGGTGCAACGTTTCCTAAAGAGCTACCCCAATGTTCCAGAGCTACTGGTGAAAGTGCGGCGCATGTGCGCCCACTTTCGCAAGTCGACAGTAGCCGCTGCTAGCTTAAAATCTCTCCAGCAACGCCTGCATGTGCCACAACACCGGCTTTTGTGCGACGTCCCCACACGCTGGAACTCAACGTTTCAGATGTTGAATAGAGTGGTTGAGCAGCAGAGACCTTTGATGGAATACCAGCTACAAAACCCTAGGGTGCCACAAAGTCAGCTGCCTCAGTTTCACATCCATGAGTGGCCATGGATGAGAGACCTTTGTGACATCCTACGGGTCTTTGAGGAGTCCACAAGGAGGGTGAGCTCTGAGGATGCGATGGTGAGCCTTACAATCCCGCTCTTGTGTGTTCTGAGAGAATCCCTGATTGACATCAGGGATAACTCAGATCACACAGAGGAGTTAGGGATAGCATCCGATCCGTCACAGCTGGAGAGTAGGTCCACACATCTGTCCGCTTCACTGCGTTTAATGGAGGAGGAGGAGGAGGAGGAAGAAGAGTTGTCCGATGATGTGATGGTGATACAGGAGGCTTCCGGGCAACTTCGAATCGTCCCATTGTTGCAGCGCGGATGGGTAGACATGGAGGATGAGGAGGAAATGGAGATTGAACTTTCCGGTGGGGCCAGAGGAGTCATGCCAACTAACACTGTGGCAGACATGGCTGAGTTCATGTTGGGGTGCTTTACAACCGACAAGCGTATTGTCAAAATCATGGAGGACAACCAGTACTGGATCTTTGCTATCCTTGACCCCCGGTATAAAAACAACATCTCGTCTTTTATTCCGGTAGAGGGGAGGGCCAATCGCATCAATGCTTGCCACAGGCAATTGGTGCAGAATATGATGGAGATGTTTCCAGCATGTGACGTTGGCGGCAGGGAGGGCAGTTCCTCCAGTAGGCAACCAAGTTCTCACCGGTCCACACAAACGAGGGGCACACTGTCTAAGGTCTGGGACACCTTGATGGCACCCCCTCGCCAAAGTGCCGCCACGGAGGGTCCTAGTGTCACCAGGCGTGAGAAGTATAGGCGCATGTTGCGGGAATACCTTTCCGACCACAGCCCTGTCCTCTCCGACCCCTCTGCGCCCTACACGTATTGGGTGTCGAAGTTGGACCTGTGGCTTGAACTTGCCCTATATGCCTTGGAGGTGCTGTCCTGTCCTGCCGCCAGCGTCCTATCTGAGAGGGTGTTCAGTGCAGCCGGTGGCATCATCACTGACAAGCGCACCCGTCTGTCAGCTGAGAGTGCCGACCGGCTCACTTTGATAAAAATGAACCACCACTGGATAGAGCCTTCATTTTTGTGCCCACCTGTGTAAAGCACCCCAACATGAAACTCCATGTCTGTACTCAACCTCTCCAATTCCTCCGCATCCTCATACTCATCCACCATAAGCGTTGCACAATTCTGCTAATACTAGGCTCCCTCCAACATGATTTCCCCCAACTCTGCTGGTTAGAGGCTCCCTCCACCCTGATTTCCACCAACTCTGCTGGTTAGAGGCTCCCTCCACCCTGCTTTCCCACAACTCTGCTGGTTAGAGGCTCCCTCCACCATGAATTTGCCCAAACTGGGCTGTTTAGAGGCTCCCTCCACCATGAATTTGCCCAAACTGGTCTGGTTAGAGGCTCCCTCCACCATGAATTGGTCCAAACTGGGTTTTTTAGAGGCTCCCTCCACCATGAATTTGCCCAAACTGGGCTGTTTAGAGGCTCCCTCCACCATGAATTGGTCCAAACTGGGCTGTTTAGAGGCTCCCTCCACCATTAATTGGTCCAAACTGGGCTGGTTAGAGGCTCCCTCCACCATGAATTTCCCAAAACTTGGCTGTTTAGAGGCTCCCTCCACCATTAATTGGTCCAAACTGGGCTGGTTAGAGGCTCCCTCCACCATGAATTTGCCCAAACTGGGCTGTTTAGAGGCTCCCTCCACCATGAATTGGTCCAAACTGGGTTTTTTAGAGGCTCCCTCCACCATGAATTGGTCCAAACTGGGCTGTTTAGAGGCTCCCTCCACCATGAATTTGCCCAAACTGGGCTGTTTAGCGGCTCCCTCCACCATTAATTGGTCCAAACTGGGCTGGTTAGAGGCTCCCTCCACCATGAATTTGCCCAAACTGGGCTGTTTAGAGGCTCCCTCCACCATGAATTTGCCCAAACTGGGCTGGTTAGAGGCTCCCTCCACCATGAATTGGTCCAAACTGGGGTTTTTAGAGGCTCCCTCCACCATGAATTGGTCCAAACTGGGCTGTTTAGAGGCTCCCTCCACCATGAATTTGCCCAAACTGGGCTGTTTAGCGGCTCCCTCCACCATTAATTGGTCCAAACTGGGCTGGTTAGAGGCTCCCTCCACCATAAATTTGCCCAAACTGGGCTGTTTAGTGGCTCCCTCCACCATGAATTGGTCCAAACTGGGCTGGTTAGAGGCTCCCTCCACCATGAATTTGCCCAAACTGGGCTGTTTAGAGGCTCCCTCCACCATGAATTTGCCCAAACTGGGCTGGTTAGAGGCTCCCTCCACCATGAATTGGTCCAAACTGGGGTTTTTAGAGGCTCCCTCCACCATGAATTGGTCCAAACTTGGCTGTTTAGAGGCTCCCTCCACCATTAATTGGTCCAAACTGGGCTGGTTAGAGGCTCCCTCCGCCATGAATTGGTCCAAACTGGGTTTTTTAGAGGCTCCCTCCACCATGAATTTGCCCAAACTGGGCTGTTTAGAGGCTCCCTCCACCATGAATTTGCCCAAACTGGGCTGGTTAGAGGCTCCCTCCACCATGAATTGGTCCAAACTGGGGTTTTTAGAGGCTCCCTCCACCATGAATTGGTCCAAACTTGGCTGTTTAGAGGCTCCCTCCACCATTAATTGGTCCAAACTGGGCTGGTTAGAGGCTCCCTCCACCATGAATTGGTCCAAACTGGGTTTTTTAGAGGCTCCCTCCACCATGAATTGGTCCAAACTGGGGTTTTTAGAGGCTCCCTCCACCATGAATTGGTCCAAACTGGGCTGTTTAGCGGCTCCCTCCACCATTAATTGGTCCAAACTGGGCTGGTTAGAGGCTCCCTCCACCATGAATTTGCCCAAACTGGGCTGTTTAGAGGCTCCCTCCACCATGAATTTGCCCAAACTGGGCTGGTTAGAGGCTCCCTCCACCATGAATTGGTCCAAACTGGGGTTTTTAGAGGCTCCCTCCACCATGAATTGGTCCAAACTTGGCTGTTTAGAGGCTCCCTCCACCATTAATTGGTCCAAACTGGGCTGGTTAGAGGCTCCCTCCACCATGAATTGGTCCAAACTGGGTTTTTTAGAGGCTCCCTCCACCATGAATTTGCCCAAACTGGGCTGTTTAGAGGCTCCCTCCACCATGAATTGGTCCAAACTGGGCTGGTTAGAGGCTCCCTCCACCATGAATTTGCCCAAACTGGGCTGTTTAGAGGCTCCCTCCACCATGAATTTGCCCAAACTGGGCTGGTTAGAGGCTCCCTCCACCATGAATTGGTCCAAACTGGGGTTTTTAGAGGCTCCCTCCACCATGAATTGGTCCAAACTTGGCTGTTTAGAGGCTCCCTCCACCATTAATTGGTCCAAACTGGGCTGGTTAGAGGCTCCCTCCACCATGAATTGGTCCAAACTGGGTTTTTTAGAGGCTCCCTCCACCATGAATTTGCCCAAACTGGGCTGTTTAGAGGCTCCCTCCACCATGAATTGGTCCAAACTGGGCTGGTTAGAGGCTCCCTCCACCATGAATTTCCCAAAACTTGGCTGTTTAGAGGCTCCCTCCACCATTAATTGGTCCAAACTGGGCTGGTTAGAGGCTCCCTCCACCATGAATTTGCCCAAACTGGGCTGTTTAGAGGCTCCCTCCACCATGAATTTGCCCAAACTGGGCTGTTTAGAGGCTCCCTCCACCATGAATTGGTCCAAACTGGGTTTTTTAGAGGCTCCCTCCACCATGAATTGGTCCAAACTGGGCTGTTTAGAGGCTCCCTCCACCATGAATTTGCCCAAACTGGGCTGTTTAGCGGCTCCCTCCACCATTAATTGGTCCAAACTGGGCTGGTTAGAGGCTCCCTCCACCATGAATTTGCCCAAACTGGGCTGTTTAGAGGCTCCCTCCACCATGAATTTGCCCAAACTGGGCTGGTTAGAGGCTCCCTCCACCATGAATTGGTCCAAACTGGGGTTTTTAGAGGCTCCCTCCACCATGAATTGGTCCAAACTTGGCTGTTTAGAGGCTCCCTCCACCATGAATTGGTCCAAACTGGGGTGGTTAGAGGCTCCCTCCACCATTAATTGGTCCAAACTGGGCTGATTAGAGGCTCCCTCCACCATTAATTGGTCCAAACTGGGCTGGTTAGAGGCTCCCTCCACCATTAATTGGTCCAAACTGGGCTGGTTAGAGGCTCCCTCCACCATTAATTGGTCCAAACTGGGCTGGTTAGAGGCTCCCTCCACCATGAATTTGCCCAAACTGGGCTGGTTAGAGGCTCCCTCCACCTTGAATTGGTCCAAACTGGGGTTTTTAGAGGCTCCCTCCACCATGAATTTGCCCAAACTGGGGTGTTTAGAGGCTCCCTCCACCATGAATTTGCCCAAACTCTGCTGGTTAGAGGCTCAATCCACCCTGATTTTCAAAACAAATGTTGGCGCCAACCTCAACTTACTACAAGGGCCAAATTCACTGCTGGTGACAAGCTTTCCTCACTGCAAGTGCCAAATACACATGTTTCAAGGTGTTTTCCTACTGTCAGAGAGGTGGTATTGAGTGTGTAAAGTGTGTAGTTGTTAGGCTGTGATGTTGGGGTAATAGAGGGTCTTTGGTGTGTTAGATGCCCCCAGACATGCTTCCCCTGCTGTCCCAGTGTCATTCCAGAGGTGTTGGCATCATTTCCTGGGGTGTCATAGTGGACTTGGTGACCCTCCAGACACGGATTTGGGTTTCCCCCTTAACGAGTATCTGTTCCCCATAGACTATAATGGGGTTCGAAACCCGTTCGAACACACGAACATTGAGCGGCTGTTCGAATCGAATTTCGAACCTCGAACATTTTAGTGTTCGCTCATCTCTAGTCATTACGTCAGAACATAGGCGCTAAGATTTATAGGAGTCTTTGACACAGTTGTGGAGAACTTGGGCTGGGAAGAGAAGTGTGGATACGCCAAGCTGCCATTGCCATGAGCTGTATTGAGGCAGAGCGCTGATTCTTTATTCTGCTATGAGCTGGAAATAAAAACGGAAGATGTGACCACAAAACTGTGAGTGCTGCTTCCTTTATCTACTATTGGTTGATTACAAAGTGAATAATGTAGTTAGTACAATTGGAAAGTCACATTAAGGAATTGTTTTTATTTATTCTTTTCTTTTTTGTTTGTTTAATAAAACAACCCTTCTGTCTTGTATGAAGGGTATTAAAAGAACACTCCAGTCGTAGTTAATTCACTGTGTTATACCTGGTACAGGGCCTTAGGGGGTGGCGCATGATACAATCATTCAAAAAGGACAATAGAGAATCCCTCAATGTTCATTTAAAGAAGGAAGAAAGCAAGGCAATGCTCAAGTGGAATATAGACATAGACAACTTTCTCCTACCTTGTCAACAGTTATTTTAAAAATATGCGGAGGGTTTTCATTTTTATTAATGCAACATTTCTATAGCTGTAAAGTTTGTACATTAAAGTTCTTTTAACGTTTGTAGATTTTAAATGGATCCCAATTGATCATTAGACATGAGAAAAGTTGTTACGTTTGTTAACACTGGTTAGAAACCATGGAAAATTGGCTTATATTGAGTTCAGGTACATTAGATTACTCTAAATATTTATGGGAGGAATATGCAAATCTGTCTCCCAAGATGTAAACAGGGAGACAGTGCCTCTGTTATGCTGCCCTCTATAGCAAGCACCCTGAACATCATGCCCGACTATAACCTCGCATCATGCAGCAAAGGCTTCTGGGAAGTCGGGCTTGTTGTTCAGGGTGCTTGCTATACAGGGCAGCATAACAGAGGCACTGTCTCCCTGTTTACATCTTGGGAGACAGATTTGCATATTCTTCCCATGTTCCTTTGCAGTGGAGCAACTATGGCTATAAGTCTCCACACACCTGAGAAGGTGGTCTCTCCCTAAGGATAGACGTTATCCCCACAATCTAAATATTTAGTGATATTATAGCAAAGCTGCTGAAGTAAGGCTTCTTCAGGATCTACAGTATTTTTGTCCTGAAATGTCATAGAGAAAACAACAGACACCTGACAGATCCCATTATTGTTAATAGAGTCTTTCAGGATCTGTTGTCCATCATTAGATGGATCCATTTTTATTGTTTAATCCAAACTTCTATTTCTATAATGGAAAGAAGATCTGTTAATAAACTCAGATGTCACTCACTGTAACAGATATATCCCATACTGAAGAAGGATAAGGCATGAGCATTAATCAATTCTGGCCAATGTGGCAAAACAAATGATTGAGGCAAATTCGAGGTGAGAGAATTGTGTGGGTTATACAGGTATAGATACGGATGAGGAAGATTAAATATACCATAAACAAAAGAACACTGACAATATACAAGTAATGCAGTACCAAATATCTTTACTAGAGATGAGCGAACACTAAAATGTTCGAGGTTCGAAATTCGATTCGAACAGCCGCTCAATGTTCGTGTGTTCGAACGGGTTTCGAACCCCATTATAGTCTATGGGGAACAGATACTCGTTAAGGGGGAAACCCAAATCCGTGTCTGGAGGGTCACCAAGTCCACTATGACACCCCAGGAAATGATGCCAACACCTCTGGAATGACACTGGGACAGCAGGGGAAGCATGTCTGGGGGCATCTAACACACCAAAGACCCTCTATTACCCCAACATCACAGCCTAACAACTACACACTTTACACACTCAATACCACCTCTCTGACAGTAGGAAAACACCTTGAAACATGTGTATTTGGCACTTGCAGTGAGGAGAGCTTGTCACCAGCAGTGAATTTGGCCCTTGTAGTAAGTTGAGGTTGGCACCAACATTTGTTTTGAAAATCAGGGTGGATTGAGCCTCTAACCAGCAGAGTTTGGGCAAATTCATGGTGGAGGGAGCCTCTAAAAACCCCAGTTTGGACCAATTCATGGTGGAGGGAGCCTCTAACCAGCCCAGTTTGGGCAAATTCATGGTGGAGGGAGCCTCTAAAAACCCCAGTTTGGACCAATTCATGGTGGAGGGAGCCTCTAACCAGCCCAGTTTGGGCAAATTCATGGTGGAGGGAGCCTCTAACCAGCCCAGTTTGGACCAATTAATGGTGGAGGGAGCCTCTAACCAGCCCAGTTTGGACCAATTAATGGTGGAGGGAGCCTCTAACCACCCCAGTTTGGACCAATTCATGGTGGAGGGAGCCTCTAACCAGCCCAGTTTGGACCAATTCATGGTGGAGGGAGCCTCTAAAAAACCCAGTTTGGACCAATTCATGGTGGAGGGAGCCTCTAAACAGCCCAGTTTGGGCAAATTCATGGTGGAGGGAGCCTCTAACCACCCCAGTTTGGACCAATTCATGGTGGAGGGAGCCTCTAAACAGCCAAGTTTGGACCAATTCATGGTGAAGGGAGCCTCTAAACAGCCCAGTTTGGGCAAATTCATGGTGGAGGGAGCCTCTAACCAGCCCAGTTTGGACCAATTAATAGTGGAGGGAGCCTCTAAACAGCCAAGTTTTGGGAAATTCATGGTGGAGGGAGCCTCTAACCAGCCCAGTTTGGACCAATTAATGGTGGAGGGAGCCTCTAACCACCCCAGTTTGGACCAATTCATGGTGGAGGGAGCCTCTAAACAGCCAAGTTTGGACCAATTCATGGTGGAGGGAGCCTCTAAAAACCCCAGTTTGGACCAATTCATGGTGGAGGGAGCCTCTAACCAGCCCAGTTTGGGCAAATTCATGGTGGAGGGAGCCTCTAAACAGCCCAGTTTGGGCAAATTCATGGTGGAGGGAGCCTCTAACCAGCCCAGTTTGGACCAATTAATGGTGGAGGGAGCCTCTAAACAGCCAAGTTTTGGGAAATTCATGGTGGAGGGAGCCTCTAACCAGCCCAGTTTGGACCAATTCATGGTGGAGGGAGCCTCTAACCAGCCCAGTTTGGACCAATTCATGGTGGAGGGAGCCTCTAAACAGCCCAGTTTGGGCAAATTCATGGTGGAGGGAGCCTCTAACCAGCCCAGTTTGGACCAATTAATGGTGGAGGGAGCCTCTAAACAGCCAAGTTTTGGGAAATTCATGGTGGAGGGAGCCTCTAACCAGCCCAGTTTGGACCAATTCATGGTGGAGGGAGCCTCTAACCAGCCCAGTTTGGACCAATTCATGGTGGAGGGAGCCTCTAACCAGCCCAGTTTGGACCAATTCATGGTGGAGGGAGCCTCTAACCAGCCCAGTTTGGACCAATTCATGGTGGAGGGAGCCTCTAACCAGCCCAGTTTGGACCAATTCATGGTGGAGGGAGCCTCTAAAAAACCCAGTTTGGACCAATTCATGGTGGAGGGAGCCTCTAAACAGCCCAGTTTGGGCAAATTCATGGTGGAGGGAGCCTCTAACCACCCCAGTTTGGACCAATTCATGGTGGAGGGAGCCTCTAAAAAACCCAGTTTGGACCAATTCATGGTGAAGGGAGCCTCTAAAAACCCGTTTGGACCAATTCATGGTGGAGGGAGCCTCTAACCAGCCCAGTTTGGGCAAATTCATGGTGGAGGGAGCCTCTAAACAGCCCAGTTTGGGCAAATTCATGGTGGAGGGAGCCTCTAACCAGCCCAGTTTGGACCAATTAATGGTGGAGGGAGCCTCTAACCAGCCCAGTTTGGACCAATTAATGGTGGAGGGAGCCTCTAAACAGCCAAGTTTTGGGAAATTCATGGTGGAGGGAGCCTCTAACCAGCCCAGTTTGGACCAATTAATGGTGGAGGGAGCCTCTAACCACCCCAGTTTGGACCAATTCATGGTGGAGGGAGCCTCTAAACAGCCAAGTTTGGACCAATTCATGGTGGAGGGAGCCTCTAAAAACCCCAGTTTGGACCAATTCATGGTGGAGGGAGCCTCTAACCAGCCCAGTTTGGGCAAATTCATGGTGGAGGGAGCCTCTAAACAGCCCAGTTTGGGCAAATTCATGGTGGAGGGAGCCTCTAACCAGCCCAGTTTGGACCAATTAATGGTGGAGGGAGCCTCTAACCACCCCAGTTTGGACCAATTCATGGTGGAGGGAGCCTCTAAACAGCCAAGTTTGGACCAATTCATGGTGGAGGGAGCCTCTAAAAACCCCAGTTTGGACCAATTCATGGTGGAGGGAGCCTCTAACCAGCCCAGTTTGGGCAAATTCATGGTGGAGGGAGCCTCTAAACAGCCCAGTTTGGGCAAATTCATGGTGGAGGGAGCCTCTAACCAGCCCAGTTTGGACCAATTAATGGTGGAGGGAGCCTCTAAACAGCCAAGTTTTGGGAAATTCATGGTGGAGGGAGCCTCTAACCAGCCCAGTTTGGACCAATTCATGGTGGAGGGAGCCTCTAACCAGCCCAGTTTGGACCAATTCATGGTGGAGGGAGCCTCTAAACAGCCCAGTTTGGGCAAATTCATGGTGGAGGGAGCCTCTAACCAGCCCAGTTTGGACCAATTAATGGTGGAGGGAGCCTCTAAACAGCCAAGTTTTGGGAAATTCATGGTGGAGGGAGCCTCTAACCAGCCCAGTTTGGACCAATTCATGGTGGAGGGAGCCTCTAACCAGCCCAGTTTGGACCAATTCATGGTGGAGGGAGCCTCTAAACAGCCCAGTTTGGGCAAATTCATGGTGGAGGGAGCCTCTAACCAGCCCAGTTTGGACCAATTCATGGTGGAGGGAGCCTCTAACCAGCCCAGTTTGGACCAATTCATGGTGGAGGGAGCCTCTAACCAGCCCAGTTTGGACCAATTCATGGTGGAGGGAGCCTCTAACCAGCCCAGTTTGGACCAATTCATGGTGGAGGGAGCCTCTAAAAAACCCAGTTTGGACCAATTCATGGTGGAGGGAGCCTCTAAACAGCCCAGTTTGGGCAAATTCATGGTGGAGGGAGCCTCTAACCACCCCAGTTTGGACCAATTCATGGTGGAGGGAGCCTCTAAACAGCCAAGTTTGGACCAATTCATGGTGAAGGGAGCCTCTAAAAACCCGTTTGGACCAATTCATGGTGGAGGGAGCCTCTAACCAGCCCAGTTTGGGCAAATTCATGGTGGAGGGAGCCTCTAACCAGCCCAGTTTGGGCAAATTCATGGTGGAGGGAGCCTCTAACCAGCCCAGTTTGGACCAATTAATGGTGGAGGGAGCCTCTAACCAGCCCAGTTTGGACCAATTAATGGTGGAGGGAGCCTCTAACCTGCCCAGTTTGGACCAATTAATGGTGGAGGGAGCCTCTAACCACCCCAGTTTGGACCAATTCATGGTGGAGGGAGCCTCTAACCAGCCCAGTTTGGACCAATTCATGGTGGAGGGAGCCTCTAACCAGCCCAGTTTGGACCAATTCATGGTGGAGGGAGCCTCTAAAAAACCCAGTTTGGACCAATTCATGGTGGAGGGAGCCTCTAAACAGCCCAGTTTGGGCAAATTCATGGTGGAAGGAGCCTCTAACCAGCAGAGTTGTGGGAAAGCAGGGTGGAGGGAGCCTCTAACCAGCAGAGTTGGTGGAAATCAGGGTGGAGGGAGCCTCTAACCAGCAGAGTTGGGGGAAATCATGTTGGAGGGAGCCTAGTATTAGCAGAATTGTGCAACGCTTATGGTGGATGAGTATGAGGATGCGGAGGAATTGGAGAGGTTGAGTACAGACATGGAGTTTCATGTTGGGGTGCTTTACACAGGTGGGCACAAAAATGAAGGCTCTATCCAGTGGTGGTTCATTTTTATCAAAGTGAGCCGGTCGGCACTCTCAGCTGACAGACGGGTGCGCTTGTCAGTGATGATGCCACCGGCTGCACTGAACACCCTCTCAGATAGGACGCTGGCGGCAGGACAGGACAGCACCTCCAAGGCATATAGGGCAAGTTCAAGCCACAGGTCCAACTTCGACACCCAATACGTGTAGGGCGCAGAGGGGTCGGAGAGGACAGGGCTGTGGTCGGAAAGGTATTCCCGCAACATGCGCCTATACTTCTCACGCCTGGTGACACTAGGACCCTCCGTGGCGGCACTTTGGCGAGGGGGTGCCATCAAGGTGTCCCAGACCTTAGACAGTGTGCCCCTCGTTTGTGTGGACCGGTGAGAACTTGGTTGCCTACTGGAGGAACTGCCCTCCCTGCCGCCAACGTCACATGCTGGAAACATCTCCATCATATTCTGCACCAATTGCCTGTGGCAAGCATTGATGCGATTGGCCCTCCCCTCTACCGGAATAAAAGACGAGATGTTGTTTTTATACCGGGGGTCAAGGATAGCAAAGATCCAGTACTGGTTGTCCTCCATGATTTTGACAATACGCTTGTCGGTTGTAAAGCACCCCAACATGAACTCAGCCATGTCTGCCACAGTGTTAGTTGGCATGACTCCTCTGGCCCCACCGGAAAGTTCAATCTCCATTTCCTCCTCATCCTCCATGTCTACCCATCCGCGCTGCAACAATGGGACGATTCGAAGTTGCCCGGAAGCCTCCTGTATCACCATCACATCATCGGACAACTCTTCTTCCTCCTCCTCCTCCTCCTCCATTAAACGCAGTGAAGCGGACAGATGTGTGGACCTACTCTCCAGCTGTGACGGATCGGATGCTATCCCTAACTCCTCTGTGTGATCTGAGTTATCCCTGATGTCAATCAGGGATTCTCTCAGAACACACAAGAGCGGGATTGTAAGGCTCACCATCGCATCCTCAGAGCTCACCCTCCTTGTGGACTCCTCAAAGACCCGTAGGATGTCACAAAGGTCTCTCATCCATGGCCACTCATGGATGTGAAACTGAGGCAGCTGACTTTGTGGCACCCTAGGGTTTTGTAGCTGGTATTCCATCAAAGGTCTCTGCTGCTCAACCACTCTATTCAACATCTGAAACGTTGAGTTCCAGCGTGTGGGGACGTCGCACAAAAGCCGGTGTTGTGGCACATGCAGGCGTTGCTGGAGAGATTTTAAGCTAGCAGCGGCTACTGTCGACTTGCGAAAGTGGGCGCACATGCGCCGCACTTTCACCAGTAGCTCTGGAACATTGGGGTAGCTCTTTAGGAAACGTTGCACCACTAGGTTGAAGACGTGGGCCAGGCATGGAACATGTTGGAGTCCGGCAAGCTCCAGAGCTGCTACCAGGTTCCGGCCGTTATCACAAACGACCATGCCTGGGCCCAGGTGCAGCGGCTCAAACCATATTGCCGTCTCATCGAGGAGGGCATCCCTCACCTCGGAGGCAGTGTGCTGTCTGTCCCCCAAGCTGATCAGCTTCAGCACAGCCTGCTGACGTCTACCAACGCCAGTGCTGCAACGTTTCCAACTCGTAGCTGGGGTCAATCTAACAGCGGAGGAGGAGGCGGTGGCGGAGGAGGAGGCGGTGGCGGAGGAGGAGGCGGTAGAGGAGGAGGAGGAGGGGGGTGTTCTTCTCGTGTCCCTGCCAGGAATGTTAGGCGGGGAGACGAGGTACACCGGGCCAGTTTGGGAAGCAGTCCCAGCCTCAACTACATTCACCCAGTGTGCCATCAGTGAAATGTAGCGTCCCTGTCCGCATGCACTTGTCCACGCGTCGGTGGTCAAGTGGACCTTTGTGCAAAGCGCGGAACTAAGGGCCCGCCTGATGTTGAGTGACACGTGCTGGTGCAAGGCGGGGACGGCACACCGGGAGAAGTAGTGACGGCTAGGGACGGCATAGCGAGGTGCCGCAGTTGCCATCAGGTCCAGGAAGGCGGGAGTTTCAACAAGCCGGAACGCCAACATCTCCTGGGCCAGCAGTTTAGCGATGTTGGCGTTCAAGGCTTGCACGTGTGGGTGGTTAGCAGTGTATTTCTGCCGCCGCTCCAATGTCTGAGAGATGGTGGGTTGTTGTAAAGAAACGCCTGATGGTGCCTTTGATGGTGCAGGAGAAGGAGATAAGACAGGACCAGGGGAGGATGAGGTAGAAGTCAACAAAGTGGCGGAGGCAGATGAAGTGGTGTCCTGGCTCGTCCTCTGGAGTGCATCGCCAGCACAGTCAGCAGTGGCAGAGGCAGAGGCAGAGGCAGTGGCAGAGGCAGTGGCAGTGGCGTGAACGGCAGGCGGCCTTTGTCCTGCCGTTGCTGCCTGCCACTGATTCCAGTGCTTGGATTCCAAATGACGGCGCATTGAAGTGGTGGACAGGTTGCTCTTCTCAGAGCCCCTAATCAATTTCGAGAGGCAAATTGTGCAGACAACACTATATCTGTCCTCGGCGCATTCCTTGAAAAAACTCCACACCTTCGAGAAACGTGCCCTCGAGGTGGGAGTTTTTCGGGGCTGGGTACGAACTGGAACATCTTGGGAGATTCCGGGTGTGGCCTGGCTTCGCCTAAGCTGCTGACCTCTGCCTCTGCCTCTAGCTACCCTTTTTGGTGCTGCACCTGCCTCAACATCCACACTACTTTCCCCGCTTGACATCCCCCCTGTCCAGGTCGGGTCAGTGTCCTCATCATCCACCACTTCCTCTTCCAACTCCTGTCTCATCTCCTCCTCCCGCACAATGCGCCGGTCAACTGGATGCCCTGACGGCAACTGCGTCACATCATCGTCGATGAGGGTGGGTTGCTGGTCATCCACCACCAAATCGAACGGAGATGGAGGAGACTCTAGTGTTTGAGCATCTGGACACAGATGCTCCTCTGTTAGGTTCGTGGAATCGTGACGTGGAGAGGCAGGTTGAGGGACAATGAAAGGAGCGGAGAACAGCTCTGGGGAGCAGGGACAGTTTGGGTTATTGTTCTGTAAAGCTTCGGAATTTTGGGAGGAAGGAAGACAAGACTGTTGGGTAATAGGAGGAGAGGAGGCAGAGTCTGACTGGCTGCTGGACAATGTGCTGTAAGCGTTCTCTGACAGCCATTGCAAGACCTGTTCCTGGTTCTCGGGCCTACTAAGGTTTGTACCCTGCAGTTTAGTTAATGTGGCAAGCAACCCTGGCACTGTGGAGTGGCGCAATGCTTGCTGCCCCACAGGAGTAGGCACGGGACGCCCTGTGGCTTCACTGCTACCTTGCTCCCCAGAACCATTCCCCCGACCTCGCCCACGGCCTCGTCCACGTCCCTTTCCGGGAGCCTTGCGCATTTTGAATTCCTAGTTAGAAATTGGCACTGTATACCAGTAGTAAAAATTGTGGGTGCACGTAACCCCAATATATTCTTTGAATTCCCAGTCAGACACTGGCACTATATGGCAGTAGCAAGAAATGAGGGTATTTGTATTCCCAATATATTCTTTGAATTCCCAGTCAGACAATGGCACTGTATACCAGTAGTAAAAATTGTGGGTGCACGTAACCCCAATATATTCTTTGAATTACCAGTCAGACACTGGCACTATATGGCAGTAGCAAGAAATGAGGGTATTTATAACCCCAATATATTCTTTGAATTCCCAGTCAGACAATGGCACTGTATACCAGTAGTAAAAATTGTGGGTGCACGTAACCCCAATATATTCTTTGAATTCCCAGTCAGACACTGGCACTATATGGCAGTAGCAAGAAATGAGGGTATTTGTATTCCCAATATATTCTTTGAATTCCCAGTCAGACAATGGCACTGTATACCAGTAGTAAAAATTGTGGGTGCACGTAACCCCAATATATTCTTTGAATTACCAGTCAGACACTGGCACTATATGGCAGTAGCAAGAAATGAGGGTATTTGTATTCCCAATATATTCTTTGAATTCCCAGTCAGACACTGGCACTATATGGCAGTAGCAAGAAATGAGGGTATTTGTATTCCCAATATATTCTTTGAATTCCCAGTCAGACAATGGCACTGTATACCAGTAGTAAAAATTGTGGGTGCACATAACCCCAATATATTCTTTGAATTACCAGTCAGACACTGGCACTATATGGCAGTAGCAAGAAATGAGGGTATTTATAACCCCAATATATTCTTTGAATTCCCAGTCAGACAATGGCACTGTATACCAGTAGTAAAAATTGTGGGTGCACGTAACCCCAATATATTCTTTGAATTCCCAGTCAGACACTGGCACTATATGGCAGTAGCAAGAAATGAGGGTATTTGTATTCCCAATATATTCTTTGAATTCCCAGTCAGACAATGGCACTGTATACCAGTAGTAAAAATTGTGGGTGCACGTAACCCCAATATATTCTTTGAATTACCAGTCAGACACTGGCACTATATGGCAGTAGCAAGAAATGAGGGTATTTGTATTCCCAATATATTCTTTGAATTCCCAGTCAGACAATGGCACTGTATACCAGTAGTAAAAATTGTGAGTGCACGTAACCCCAATATATTCTTTGAATTACCAGTCAGAAACTGGCACTATATGGCAGTAGCAAGAAATGAGGGTATTTGTATTCCCAATATATTCTTTGAATTCCCAGTCAGACAATGGCACTGTATACCAGTAGTAAAAATTGTGGGTGCACGTAACCCCAATATATTCTTTGAATTCCCAGTCAGACACTGGCACTATATGGCAGTAGCAAGAAATGAGGGTATTTGTATTCCCAATATATTCTTTGAATTCCCAGTCAGACAATGGCACTGTATACCAGTAGTAAAAATTGTGGGTGCACGTAACCCCAATATATTCTTTGAATTACCAGTCAGACACTGGCACTATATGGCAGTAGCAAGAAATGAGGGTATTTGTATTCCCAATATATTCTTTGAATTCCCAGTCAGACAATGGCACTGTATACCAGTAGTAAAAATTGTGGGTGCACGTAACCCCAATATATTCTTTGAATTCCCAGTCAGACACTGGCACTATATGGCAGTAGCAAGAAATGAGGGTATTTGTATTCCCAATATATTCTTTGAATTCCCAGTCAGACAATGGCACTGTATACCAGTAGTAAAAATTGTGGGTGCACGTAACCCCAATATATTCTTTGAATTACCAGTCAGACACTGGCACTATATGGCAGTAGCAAGAAATGAGGGTATTTATAACCCCAATATATTCTTTGAATTCCCAGTCAGACAATGGCACTGTATACCAGTAGTAAAAATTGTGGGTGCACGTAACCCCAATATATTCTTTGAATTCCCAGTCAGACACTGGCACTATATGGCAGTAGCAAGAAATGAGGGTATTTGTATTCCCAATATATTCTTTGAATTCCCAGTCAGACAATGGCACTGTATACCAGTAGTAAAAATTGTGGGTGCACGTAACCCCAATATATTCTTTGAATTACCAGTCAGACACTGGCACTATATGGCAGTAGCAAGAAATGAGGGTATTTGTATTCCCAATATATTCTTTGAATTCCCAGTCAGACAATGGCACTGTATACCAGTAGTAAAAATTGTGAGTGCACGTAACCCCAATATATTCTTTGAATTACCAGTCAGAAACTGGCACTATATGGCAGTAGCAAGAAATGAGGGTATTTGTATTCCCAATATATTCTTTGAATTCCCAGTCAGACAATGGCACTGTATACCAGTAGTAAAAATTGTGGGTGCACGTAACCCCAATATATTCTTTGAATTACCAGTCAGAAACTGGCACTATATGGCAGTAGCAAGAAATGAGGGTATTTGTATTCCCAATATATTCTTTGAATTCCCAGTCAGACACTGGCACTATATGGCAGTAGCAAGAAATGAGGGTATTTGTATTCCCAATATATTCTTTGAATTCCCAGTCAGACAATGGCACTGTATACCAGTAGTAAAAATTGTGGGTGCACGTAACCCCAATATATTCTTTGAATTACCAGTCAGACACTGGCACTATATGGCAGTAGCAAGAAATAAGGGTATTTATAACCCCAATATATTCTTTGAATTCCCAGTCAGACAATGGCACTGTATACCAGTAGTAAAAATTGTGGGTGCACGTAACCCCAATATATTCTTTGAATTACCAGTCAGACACTGGCACTATATGGCAGTAGCAAGAAATGAGGGTATTTGTATTCCCAATATATTCTTTGAATTCCCAGTCAGACAATGGCACTGTATACCAGTAGTAAAAATTGTGAGTGCACGTAACCCCAATATATTCTTTGAATTACCAGTCAGAAACTGGCACTATATGGCAGTAGCAAGAAATGAGGGTATTTGTATTCCCAATATATTCTTTGAATTCCCAGTCAGACAATGGCACTGTATACCAGTAGTAAAAATTGTGGGTGCACGTAACCCCAATATATTCTTTGAATTACCAGTCAGAAACTGGCACTATATGGCAGTAGCAAGAAATGAGGGTATTTATAACCCCAATATATTCTTTGAATTCCCAGTCAGACAATGGCACTGTATACCAGTAGTAAAAATTGTGGGTGCACGTAACCACAATATATTCTTTGAATTACCAGTCAGAAACTGGCACTATATGGCAGTAGCAAGAAATGAGGGTATTTATAACCCCAATATATTCTTTGAATTCCCAGTCAGACAATGGCACTGTATACCAGTAGTAAAAATTGTGGGTGCACGTAACCCCAATATATTCTTTGAATTACCAGTCAGAAACTGGCACTATATGGCAGTAGCAAGAAATGAGGGTATTTGTATTCCCAATATATTCTTTGAATTCCCAGTCAGACACTGGCACTATATGGCAGTAGCAAGAAATGAGGGTATCTGTATTCCCAATATATTCTTTGAATTCCCAGTCAGACAATGGCACTGTATACCAGTAGTAAAAATTGTGGGTGCACGTAACCCCAATATATTCTTTGAATTACCAGTCAGAAACTGGCACTATATGGCAGTAGCAAGAAATGAGGGTATTTATAACCCCAATATATTCTTTGAATTCCCAGTCAGACAATGGCACTGTATACCAGTAGTAAAAATTGTGGGTGCACGTAACCCCAATATATTCTTTGAATTCCCAGTCAGACACTGGCACTATATGGCAGTAGCAAGAAATGAGGGTATTTGTATTCCCAATATATTCTTTGAATTCCCAGTCAGACAATGGCACTGTATACCAGTAGTAAAAATTGTGGGTGCACGTAACCCCAATATATTCTTTGAATTACCAGTCAGACACTGGCACTATATGGCAGTAGCAAGAAATGAGGGTATTTGTATTCCCAATATATTCTTTGAATTCCCAGTCAGACAATGGCACTGTATACCAGTAGTAAAAATTGTGGGTGCACGTAACCCCAATATATTCTTTGAATTCCCAGTCAGACACTGGCACTATATGGCAGTAGCAAGAAATGAGGGTATTTGTATTCCCAATATATTCTTTGAATTCCCAGTCAGACAATGGCACTTTATACCAGTAGTAAAAATTGTGGGTGCACGTAACCCCAATATATTCTTTGAATTCCCAGTCAGACACTGGCACTATATGGCAGTAGCAAGAAATGAGGGTATTTGTATTCCCAATATATTCTTTGAATTCCCAGTCAGACAATGGCACTGTATACCAGTAGTAAAAATTGTGGGTGCACGTAACCCCAATATATTCTTTGAATTCCCAGTCAGACACTGGCACTATATGGCAGTAGCAAGAAATGAGGGTATTTGTATTCCCAATATATTCTTTGAATTCCCAGTCAGACAATGGCACTGTATACCAGTAGTAAAAATTGTGGGTGCACGTAACCCCAATATATTCTTTGAATTCCCAGTCAGACACTGGCACTATATGGCAGTAGCAAGAAATGAGGGTATTTGTATTCCCAATATATTCTTTGAATTCCCAGTCAGACAATGGCACTGTATACCAGTAGTAAAAATTGTGGGTGTATATAGCCCCAATTCTATTGCTAGGGGACTTGCAGGGTATTTCTGGGGTGAAGGTGGGGGGGCACACCGTTGGAACGGGTATCGAGGTATATATCGGGTATACGGGAATACACTGACAGTGTATTCCATTCAGGATCCTGGGAAAGCTGGGTTGCGGCGATTGAGCCCGTCAGTGCCACGTTACACTGACAAGCTTCTCCCTGGAATTTAGCTCTTATAAGAGCTGTTGGTTGTCTTCTCCTTCCTATCCTAGCCTGTCCCTGCCTACCCAGAATCTAAGCCCTAGCTAGCTGGACGGAAACCTCCGTCCTCGGTGAATTGCAAGCTCAGAATGACGCGAACCTGGGCGGCGCTGTTCTTTTAAATTAGAGGTCACATGTTTTCGGCAGCCAATGGGTTTTGCCTACTTTTTTCAACGTCACCGGTGTCGTAGTTCCTGTCCCACCTACCCTGCGCTGTTATTGGAGCAAAAAAGGCGCCAGGGAAGGTGGGAGGGGAATCGAGTAATGGCGCACTTTACCACGCGGTGTTCGATTCGATTCGAACATGCCGAACAGCCTAATATCCGATCGAACATGAGTTCGATAGAACACTGTTCGCTCATCTCTAGTAATGACGTCAATGGGATTGAGCAACACATTTTCATTATCATGGCAACACATCACTGCAACATCCACTTACTCCACACTCATTCAGTACATAGGACTTTAGGGTGTCAGAGCTTGAGTGCTATGATGAGCATTGGCATGGGAGTAAAGTGTACAAATACAATCTACTAACATATTAAATTAAAACATCTTACAGCATAAAATTAAACCCCTACAAAAATGCACTTAGATCATTATGATCAGTAAAACCTAAGTGCCCCGGAGCACTAATCTCCATAATCCACTATACCAACCTACTCAGCAACTTTTTGTGTCTGTTCCCCCCATATTTAAAGGGGGAGATAATTTCTAACCCCCAAAAACTTAAGGTATTACAATCATATTATGTTATTCACTAATATGTTCGATGAGTCTAGGACAGCCTACTTCCATGGATATGGATTTGTAGTCATCTTAACACTACCAGGTAGAATTTCACTTCTTCGTCTAAATCTATTACATGAATTTGTGTTATTTAAGGCATAAGGCATATTGTTTGGGACAAATTCTCTAGTATGTCCTTTTTGATGAAAAGGAAGAATAAACTTCAGCACTAAGAAAAGGTGAACTATTCCATAGAATTCCCAAAGGGAATATTTTCTATTCCATTTTGTCAAAATCTAATCAAAAGATGAACAAGAATCTGATCTCATAAACATGATGTGAAAGAAATGAATCTATTCACTGCCAAGATAATTCCCACACTTTGACAAGTACAAATAAAATCGGAATTCTAAAATGAAAAAAATTATATTATACCACAATACTTAACACACTTAACAAATTGTCTGTAGTCAACATATTATAAACATCTGAGTCATGGACACAACAAATGTCTAGGGAATGACCAAATGTGCAACTGATCAGCTTCCAACTTTTTGTAAAACAAAATAAAAAATAATAAAAAGTTGAAACGTGTACAGAGGCTTGCTGAGCAGTGTGGTCTATAACTGTATAAGCCCTCGTACATGATATTATATAAGATTTTCTGCTGCTACTATCCCCATTATGGCTGCAGCACAGTGTACATTTCAATATTAGGCAGGAGGTGTGCACAATAAAGAACAGCCTTCACCCTATTCATTACTACTACAGCTACTACTGGTTTTACATGTAAATCTGCCAAGAGTAACTGTACAATAACATACAAATAGCTGAGAAAAGTGACCTTAATATAGAAGATCGAGGAACCCTGGACTGTAAATATAGGGCAAATATATGCAGATTCGGCTGCGGCAGAAACACCGCGGGCGTTTTACAGTACTTGCAAAGTGGATGGGATTCATGAGACGCTGTGATTTCCAAAAACGTTGCAGTTTTATAAATTGCACCATGTCAATTATATATACAGAAACTCTGGTGGCTTTCGCATAGATATAATTGTAACAGAAAGTCTGTGGTGGAAAACTCCGCAAACTTTCTGTTCAAAGCACTGCGGTTCTGGCCCGTGGGGCCTTAGCTTCAACCAAGCAAAACAGTGAGTTTTTGTCTGCAGATTATGATGCATTTCTGCTGTGTTTCTGCAGAAATCTATGGAGGGAAAAACTCAGCATTTCTCAAAAACGCAAACGTTTTTGAAAAACACAGTTTTTCCACAGCGTTTTTTTCTACAGTGTGGGGTTAGGATCAGACAAAATTGCATTCACTGTGCTGATACTGTAAAACACAGCGTTTCCGCCCAGTGGGGCATTAGCCTCACTGTGATCCTGTCTTGCTTACCTAATGTATTTATGGACATACTTTCCTGGTAACAAATAATTGAACTTCAAATTAGGAAGATAGACAACAATGTCAGGAACTTTAGAAAGCATTTTTTAATAAAGTGCATTACATTTTGGCCCAGAATCACATGCTCTATTAAAGGAGACTAAGTTGTCTGAAAAGTTAGTGAGCAGTTGATATGACAATAATCACAAACCATAAATATATATAAATATATGTGTGTGTATATATTGTGACAATTGGGGTAATTTAGCATCAATGGTAGTGCTATCCTGGACTTAACAGAGGTGTTGGTGGCGCTGGGTGCCAAATAAACAGCAGGTCTGGTGATACAATCCAAAATAAGTGACTTTATACAGCTTATAACAGAACAAAAAATAACAAACAGCCTAACCCACACACAGGCAATACCTCACTTCTTGAACCCTGTCTAATCTACTGAGGGCAAGATAATTTGCTGAGTTTTCATCTCATCAGTCCAGCTCACACTGAGTTTAACCAAGTTTTCTGGAATCCAGTCCTCTTGGGACAGACCTCCTGTCTGTCTCTAACTGGTTCACTTTCCACCTGTTTCTGCAGGTCACAAGCAGCACTCCCTCTCTGGAGTTGGGCTCCTTCTGGAATCCAGTCTTCTTGGGACAGACCACCTGTCTGTCTCAAACTGGTCCACAGTGCACCTGCTCCTGCAGGTCACCAGCAGCACTCTCTTGCTGTGTGCACTCCCTCTGGAGTTGAGCTTCTCTCTGGTATGGGTGTGGTCAGGTCCTTTTTAACCCTGTATTGGGTAGCTCGGCAGCGCCCTCTAGGTTCACACCCTCACAATATGTATATGTGTGTGAGTGTGTGTCTAGACTCTGAGGGCACCATAAAAATTATTGCACCAATATTTAGACATTTTTACCATATTGATATTGTGATGTTTTGTCTAATCTAACAAGATAAAGCTAGGCTAACATCTATACTTGGAGTTCTGTTTTTCTGATCCATTATATGAAATAAAAACTAAAATAAAATCAGTGCCAGATCTATCAAATGAGTGAAATTGGGTCCATCTTTTTATCGGAAAGAATAGTTTACTGCATTGTCGTTTCAGCTTTTTTGATGGACTGACTCTAATATAGCCTCAGATGCAAATGAGAATGCAGATCAAATTATTATTTATTTGTGGGACAACCTTGTTCAAGATAATCAACACCTTTTTGGACATACTGTAGATGTGACAGCACACTCTTTCTGGCTACTGTCAGTTTAGGGCTCATCTAAACTTGCTACTCACCACCTCCATTCCAATCCTGTTAGAGATAATAGTATAAAATGGGAGGAGGCTGTAGACAGTAGATTAAGATGCATGTCAGTATAACCCAAGGTCTGCAGAAGAAAAAGGAGAGATCATGCATATTGTATGCAAGCAGTATCAGTATAGAGAAACTGAGAACCCACCACCACATCTGTAGGGTAAGAGGGAAGAGATAGACACATAGCCTGCATCAGTATAGACAGCAGTACCTGCAGGAAGGGCAGAGGAAAAATCTTCCGGGGAGTATTTATTCCAGCACAGGGTTAAAGCTCTGGTGAAGTGATAGTTGTGAAGGGGTGCTAGCGCAAGATAGCTAGTGATGGCATCAAGATCAGTAACACACAGACCTTGTCAGTCCCACAGCCCATGTAACCAATAAAGCTCATGCCTATACGTTACACCAATCGTTCACACCAAAATAAGGGTGAACTCAAATAACAATAAATTGGTCATGTCTCTTACCTATTTCCCTCTTTCTGGACATTTTTAAAACTCTCTAGAGATATAAAGAGTATTAGTGGCAGAAAAGTATTAGTATTAGAAAGTAGTAATAAACTTGGTGCAAAACATGACCACCACTTTTTTCGGTCTGAATTCTAACACAAAAATTACAAAACACAAAATGGGTGCCCTCCAAAAACAATAAAACATAACTTTTATCAAGACTATTAAAATAGATATGGGCAAAGTACTACTGATCGGAAATAGAGCAGCATTGATTGGGACTATAAACCCATCCACTAGGATCTTTGTGTATCCCCCCCAATGTGGAATCCCCCATCAGTTTTTGAATCCATTGTTGGGTTGTCAAGATAGGGACCATACTTTGCCAATGTCTATTTTATTAGTCTTAATAAAAGTTATGTTTTATTGTTTTTGGAGGGCACCCATTTTGTGTTTTGTTATTACCTACTGGTGGTCCTAGATCCACTGTATATTACTAACGCATAAATTGGCTTAATTTATTATCCACCTACAGCCATGTCTCAATTGTACCTTTATAGAGAAACTATATCAAAAAGCTATTTTATTCCATTGGAAACATACAACTTTGTTTCGATCTAAGGAACACAATTACATTAGCCTGCTGATGTACATCATGTACAGAAACTATGCAAAAAAGACAACATTATTTTAATAGCTGCTGTAGCTAGAAAGGAAATATTGCAATACAAGTGCTTTACAGAAATACACTTTAAGAAGCAATACAGTAACACAGAAATACCAAATGAATTCTAGACACACTGTAAGAATGAAATAAAATATAATGAAATTAAGAAACCTGAATAGCAATGTTTTACATTTAGCGATTTGTATGTTTTTGTGCAGAAGATTGGACAGATGATGCATTTTTGGCACCAGTTTTCAACTGTAGTACATTGCTGCACTTTTCTGTCTGGCTCTTTGGCTTGGTTTACACTGGGTTTTTTGACCCAGAATTTGATGGGGAACCCGCGTCAGAATCCAGCTCAAAAAAACGCCTCCCATTGACTTCAATGGGACCCGTTCACTTCTAGTTTCCGCTAGCGGTTTTGTGCTGCTTGCGGAAAAAAGAAGCGACCTGCCCTTTTTTCGTCGCAGATTCCCATTGCAGAATCCGCCACAGAGTCCACGGTGTGAACACTCCCTCCATTCATTTGGGCCTATCATAGAGCAGAATGACATGCAGCTAGCCGTTTTTTGGACTGGTTTCTGAGGCAGCCTCTGCCTCAAAATCCGGTCCAAAAAACCCTGTGTGAACCCAGCGTACTGCTGTTTTCATAACCCCTGAGCAGGTAGAGGGTACAGGAGAAATCTACATCTATTCATAACTAGTATAGATTTCCAGCATTATTTTATATCAGATCTCTGGCGTAAATGATGATAAATTTGATTGGGCCCCTGCACACCATTGCCATGTCCCCTTTTTGGTAAAGCAGCAAAGGCAGTGCCAAAATTAAAAAATACCATTTTTTGCACACAATTTGTGCAGACAATTGTGATTTTTTTTAATGCTTTCTTCGCTAGAAAACTGGCATACAAGGCATAATAAATCGGACACATTATCTCCATATTTGAGTATCTATATTACTGCTTGCATAACTGACTGCAATGTCTACTGACCCAAACTTATAGCCTCATACTGATCTATCATGCTCTACGTTTCTTTCAGTACATCTGCAGTTGGGCTTGGATGCAGAACTGTACTACCAGGGCCGTTTTAACACATTAGTGGGCCCAGTGAAAAAGGTTTCATAAGTTGACCCCACTATAGCCACCATTTAGGCGTGTCCCACACAATTATAATACATCCTCAATGTCTCCACATCGTATAATTTCCCTTAGTAATCCTCACACAGTATAATGCCTACTTAGTGGTCCCATACAATAGAATGCCCTTCAGTGGCCCATCACACAATCAAATGTCCCTGAAGTGGCCCGAAATAATATAATGGCCATCATATATTAACCTATCCCTAGTGACCCCTCAGACATTAGTTTGTCCCCTCAGTGGCCCCTCATACATTATATTATAATGTCCCCCTCCAGTTTCCCTCACAGTGTAATGTCCCCCTCCACTTGTCCCCACAATTACCGTATTTTTCGGACTATAACACGCACTGGACTATAAGATGCAGTCAGACTATAAGAGCCTTTTTAGAGGAGGAAAATAGGGAAAAAAAATTTTGAAGCAAAAACTGGTAAAATATTTAATATATGGGAGTTGTAGTTTTGCAACAGCTGCAAGGCCACATTGACAGGTGACCCTGCAGCTGTACGGGGCTTAGATCACCTTGTATTGAAAAAAAACAGGAGGTGATTTAGAACTTTTATTTATTTCATATTTTTAAAGCTTTTTTTTTTTTTTTTTTTTACTATTTTATTCCCCCCCGGGGGCTTGAACCTGCGGTCACTTGATCGCAAGTCCCATAAACGGCAATACAACTGTATTGCCGTCTATGGGACATTCTGTGTATTAGTATTACGGCTGGTCATAGAGACCAGCCGCAATACTAATATAGCCGTGACAGGCCGGGGAGCCTCATTAGGCTCCCAGCTGTCACCCAAACAGGTCGGCTCCTGCGATATCGCCGCGCAGGAGCCGGCCTGCAACTTTCCAGGTACGGGGCCGGTGGGGACCGGCCCCGGGGGAGAAGGGACCACGGATACTGACCCAGCATCCGCTGTACTAGAGAGGCGGATGCCGGGGAGGGATAGACGCCGGGGCCTGAGACATCGCTACGATCCTCTGCCATGCATGAAGCCAGCGGCGAGGGCACGGAGGAGCCCCTGCCGCTGCTGGCTTCATGCAGGGCAGAGGAGCGCAGCGATGTCTCAGGCCCCGGCACCTGTAATGGCGTCTATCACTTGCCGGCTTCCGCCTCTCTATTACAGCGGATGCCAGGCGCCACCTTCAGACTATAAGACGCACCCTTCTTTTCCCCAAAAATTTTGGGGAAAAAAAGTGCGTCTTATAGTCCGAAAAATATGGTACATGTTCCCCTCCTGGTTCTCCCACAGTTTCATGTGTCTCTGCTGGTTGCCCCCACAGTTGCTTTTCCCATTCCTGGTTTCCCCCACAGTTTCATGTGTCCCTCCTGGTTGCCCCCACAGTTGTTTTTCACATTCCTGGTTTCCCCCACAGTTTCATTTCCCCTTCCTGGTTGCCCCCACAGTTTCATACCCCCTTCCTGGTTGTCCCCACAGTTTCATGTCATTGTTCTGGTTGCTCCCACAATTTCATGTACCCTTCCTGGCTGCCCCACAGTTTCATATCTACCTCCAGTTCCCCCTAGTTTTATGTTCCATACTGGTATCCACATTACAATGTAGAAAATACAGAAAAAAAAAAAAAAAAAAAACCTAATACCCACCATCCCTGGTCCCTTCTGTCTCTTCTCACCCCAGAAGCTTCAGCGAGCAACAGACATGATATATGAAGCCCCTACATCATGTCTACCACTACACTGTGAGCAAGAAGGGCTAGATGGTAAAGCAGGTAGAGGACAGTTCCCTGCTTCACCATTATTTTCAACTCATCTGTGCCCAGCAGATACAGATGGGTTTGGAATCGTGTTGGCTCACATCCACTGCCTAAAACCGCACTTTAAATGCTGAACTGTCTTGCTGTCCTAAGGGAGGTCTCTCTTACCATATGGCACAGTGCAAGTGCACCATTAACCCTATGGTTAAAGTACCCTGGGTAATATGAATGCTCAAATACAGAGACAGCATGTTCGTCTGTAACAGTTCTAACTAGAGTCATCATTACTATGTGTTTCCCTGATGTACATAAAAATGATCTTTCACCACCTCTATAAACTCTAACTCTGCATTTTTTAATAGGCACTTCTTCACTGAATCCAGAGCAGTTGGGATTATTTCTCTAGTCCCACAGTTCCTGACCAATCAGTGCAGTTTTTTTCAGCACCCAATATGCTAATTTCGCTCTCTAGTGTTAGGAGGCCAATCCTGGTTTAAACCATTAGCCAATGACCTCCCACCTGATTGCTCAGGAATGGTGAGTTGTAGAGGAAAAATTCCAACTCTGCCAAAATTGGTGAAAAGGCACTAGAATGCATAAACTTTGTTCTGAAGACTATTGGGCCAACTAAAGAGATTTAAACAGATGTACATTCTCATATTGTTTTTAGCGATGTATCAGTCTAGATTTTTGTCAAAGTTTTTCAAAATCCCTAAAATAAACATAATTTGCAAACAGAAGCATAACAAAGCTCCAGGCCTCCAGTGCAAAATATGTAATGTGGCCCAATATTCCTTGTGCTGTTTATAATACTGGTGTATTCTTATGTTGTGGAGAGGCATTTGAGCACAAAGAGGCCCCAGCAGAGATTGCTACCTCTGCATCCTTATAGGTCCCACATGTTTGGAAATGTTTTGTACAGTGAAATATATTTACAAATATAAAACAAAGCATTTTTTACAGGCAGCAACTGTTTTAACCCCTTCCCGATATGCGCCGTAATAGTACGCATGTCGGGTCTGTAACTATGGCGACCGCCTGGGAGCCGGGCGGCCTCCATAGCCGCCGGGTGTCTACTGCTTTAAGCAGTAGACAACCAGCTCTAATGCCTCCGATCAGTCCCCGGACCGATCGGAGGCATTAACCCCTCCGGCGCCATTTTCCCGGCGGCGCATGGGCGCCGCCATTTTGGCCGGGATCGCCGGCTCCTGAAGCATGCTCCAGGGCTGACGTCCCGTTGCCATGACAGCCGGGAGCCTTGTACAGGCTCCCAGGCTTGTCTGCAAATTGTCTCTTTTGCAGGCTGGTCTATGCAGCCTGCAAAAGAGAGGATGATTTTTTGCAATGCATTCCAATGCATTAGCATTGTAATGCATTGCATTAGTGATCAGACCCCCTGATATATATATACAGTATATATAGCAGGATGCATCAATAAAATACACTTCATAATATATATAAATATGTTTAAATTCAGCACCATATATCAGATTTCTTTTTCAAGTCGATAACCTCAGAGTGATGTTTTGTTTGCAAGCGCACTACCCATCTCTTTGAGCAATTCAAGTGATGCTATGCCATCGATGTATATTTACAGATAATTTTTGGGAGCTGGATAACCCTTTTAACTCTTAACAAGTGGCATAGAAGAAGAATGCTATGGCAGTTAAGTTGCACTTCGGTCGACTGTCTCTTAACAGTGTGTTTTGCACCAAAGACTGGTGTCTCATTATCATAATCATACTTTGCATCAAGAGACTTGAGGGTTACTATTGCACTTATTGATGGTTACTATTGCACCAATATATTACTGCTTTGTTTCTTTGTGTAATATGTTAAGAAAACATAAAGAACAACATGAAAAACATCATATTGTGCATGCATTTTAAAATGGTGGAAAAAAGTGTGTGTAAAGGAGGTTGAGATCTGCCACGGGATAGCTAGCACGCTTCTTCTCTTTTTGTTCACATCTGAGTTAGAGCCTCCTCTTGGCATTTGTAGCTGTAAAACAGACCATTAAACAAACCTGGATGAAATCCTCTGTCCACTTTGGGAAACTGAAATCCTGACTAGACAGTTTCCTAATTAATGACCAACTTACCCTTGTCCTGACGGACACCCATGACAAATTTCTGAAAATCTGGACTGCCTATTCATCCACTGTGAATTTGTCATTAGCCCATTAGTTTTTTTTTCTCTTCTTCCTTGAACTTACCAAACAATTGTATTGTTACATTTGGGTAGACACTGAGTATATTGCATGATGTTTCAACATTGTCTTTTGTATTACTAGAATAATAATAGGGTATGGGGGCACTCGTCCACATTAGGGAGAGTGTTTGCCTACATAGGCAGGCAGAATAATAATAATAAAAAGAATGTTAGGCCTGCTCCACATCTGCATTTGGTAATCTGTTCAGGGAGTCCGCTTGGGAATCCCCCGAATGCAATACCGAGCACATTGACAAGCGGTGAGCAGTGAAAGCACACGGACCCCATAGACTATAATGGAGACCGTGAGCTTTCAGCACTCTGTCCGCACGAGTGATACGGACACGAAAGTAGATCATGAAGTACTTTTCTGTCCACGTGTTCCGTGCAGTCAGCACACGGAAAGCATACGGACCCCATTATAGTCTATGGGGTCTGTGTACTTTCATAAGCTCTCCGCTTGTCAATGTGTTTGGTATTCCATTCGGTGGGGTCCCCATGCAGCCTCCCCGAACAGATTGCCGAACGCAGATGTGAACCAAGCCTTAAAAGAACCTCCAACAGGGAGTATTACAATAACTCCATTGACGTCCACAAGGACAAGTGGTAAGCTAACTTTCCCGAACATTCAGTAGAACAGAGGATGCTGCAGGGGATTGTGGGAGAAGAGAGAATTATTGAAAACAAATATTTTTATTAACATTTTTGCATTTTTTTTTTAAACAATACATTTAACTCAAGGTCACTGACTTTAAAACAATTTTTACTAGTTTCTGGTGGTTAGGATCAAAGGAAAATGAACTTTAAGTGTTTGTGCTGCCATATTTTTTGTGGGTTGCTTCCTGTTATTATCATTATGATACATTTTTCCATTAATCGTGTCAACCTTGTTCTGATTACATCTTTCAGAAAAAAAAATTATAGAGATTAAAAATGGCAATATTGTAGAAAACAGTGAATCCACAAAATCTGTTGCATCAACATTTCTCCAGTGGACAAACTTCCTGATAAAACAATGGAGGCTAAAATAAAGTTCTGTATAAGATCAATTCGACCTCCATTGTCTCTTGTGAGGGAAATACAGCTGTGTAATAAGAAAATACTTTGTCAGCAAAAAAAATTAAAAAGTTTTGTTCATCCCTAGTTGGAAATTTCACTTTTTCAGGTCTAAACATAAACAAATAGAACTTTATCCAGGTCAGGTTTTGCTTATATCACATTCTGTGTGTTTTCATACAATGGTGACCTAATGCATTTGCAATAAGAACAAACATTTCTTGAAAAATAATCCTAAAGATAAGGGAATGTAACAGCTCAGCTCCTTGGCGCAGGATAAAACGCAGATGTCTATCTCACTGCTGCACAAACAAAGTTCCCAAAGTGAAGTCAGCACTCCTCTCTCTATAAAACAAATAGCCAAATAGATACAAGGTATATACAGCATGAGTCCCAGCAAGTGGTAATCCTCTGATGCGTTTCTGATCTACTTGGGATCCTTAGTCATAGTAAGGTTATAGTGGAACGGATCCACCTGAAAAGTTTCCAGTGGAGAAAGATCCTCTTAGGAGATCCAAGTGTAACTAATTAACAAGTTAAGGCTAATTAACAAGTTAAAATAGACAGAGTAACTCATTAGGGATGTTCAAACCATTAGGCCTTATACCATTCATCAAAAGCCTTCCCTTTCAAATACAACTTTTCTGTGGTCTCCACCTCTAGTATTCTTATAAACTCTCTCCAATCCAATAAGAATGGAAGACAGGTGTATCACCATGATGGACAGTGTGAATGGATTACCACTAAGGGGCAATTCACACGGAGCAAAATGGTGTGGATACCGTGTGTATTATGGCACGGTATTATGGCGTGGATTGGTGGCAGAGTCCACGTGGTAAAAAAGCCTCCTCATAGAACTCTATGGGGAGGCTTTTTTACCGTGCGCACTCTGCTGCCGATCTACGCCATAATACCGTGCAGATGTAGCGCGGGAAAGCACCATAGTATGTGCGGTATCCACACCATTTTTCTCCTTGTGAATGGCCCCTTTGGGTTAGTTCACATGGTGGAAACTTTCTGCCGTGTGGCTTTTTTGTGCAGCTAGCCACGACGGGATGACAATGCAGTTCACACAAAGTATTTTGGTTTGGATTTTGACGCAGAATCCGCGTCAAAATCTGGCTCAAAAAACCATCTCCCATTGAAGTCAATGGGTTCCTTTTTCTTTGCTCCTCACGGAAAAAAAGAAGCAACATGCCCTTTCTTGAGGGAGATTTCACTGCTTAATAATGCCATGGACATCCGCCTCACGACACTCCCTCCTGACTAGGCCCATTCATTTGCACTGCATCGGCATCCTGTCACGGGAGGGGTTTTTCTGCGTTATTCTGACGCAGCTTCCCGCATCAAAATCCGGACCAAAAAACCCTGTGTGAACTTACCCTAAGTGATTCCCACGCAAATTAATAGAAGGCATTTTTCAGGCGGATTTTGAGGCAGATTCCACATCAACATCTGCTGCAAAAACCTCTATGCAAACATACCCTAACAGTGATACATGCTATGTTTAGCTTGATTATGTTTATTCAGCAATGTAGGGTATTTGTTTTATGGAGAGCAGTTTTACCTTTATAAACTTGAATTATTTCTTGAAAAGTGTCATAAAATGTAGTTATTTATTAGAGATGAGCGAGTAGTATTCGATCGAGTAGGTATTTGATCGAATACTATGGTATTTGAAATATTCGTACTCAATTGAATACTACTAGCTATTCGTAGTAAATATTCGATTCAGAATCAGCATTGATTGGCCGAATGCTATACAGTGTATAGCATTCGGCAAATCAACGCTGGTTCTGCAGCGTCTTTGCTAGTCAGGAGAGCTGGCAGCTTGCGTTTATGCGGGAGCTGACTTTTTCTCATAGGAATACGTTGACCAGCGTTGATTGACCAGTGTACAGCATTCGGCCAATCAACGCTGGTTCTGCCGGAGGCTCGTCTGTGAGGAGGCGGAGTCTAAGATCGGACCACAGCAGTCTCCATTTTGGTCCTATTTTAGACTCCGCCTTCTCACAGACGAGCCTCTGGCAGGACCAGCGTTGATTGGCCGAATGCTGTACACTGGCCAATCAACACTGGTCAATTCATTCCTATGAGAAAAAGTCAGCTCCCTCGTAACAGCAAGCTGCCAGCTCTCCTGACTAGCCAAGGACGAGCCTGCGGCAAATCAATGCTGATTCTGCTGCAGGCTCGTCCTTGCTAGTCAGGGGAGCTGGCAGCTTGCTGTTACGAGGGAGCTGACTTTTTATCAGCGCAACTGCAAGCACTGTGCAGTTAAAGCGCATGGACCCCATAGACTATAATGGGGTCCGTGCGCTTTAACTACACAGCGCTCCTCCTAAACACTCTCCTCCTGCTATTCGTGGACTTGGTGACTCTCCTTTAGTCGAATAGTGGTTTCCCCTGAAACGAGCATTTTTCCCCATAGACTATAATGGATTTCAATATTTGATCGAGTAGTCGAATATTGAGGCTCTACTCGAAACAAATATCGAATCTCAAATATTTCACTGTTCGCTCATCTCTATTATTTATCTAAATGACCGAAAAAATAACAAGCAATAAATATTACATTTTCATGTAGGACAAAAATGAAATGACAAAACAGTAATCAACACATCAGCTCTTTAATGAGCAAAATCATGTTTTTTCAGCATTGGAATAATAGTTTTATCCAGATTATCTTTATTTTACTCAATGACCAGAAACCTAGTCAAGAAGTACAAAGTAATTTCCATTAATATACAATTTTGTGTGTAATAAGCTTTTATTTTTGAAAAAGAGTAACTGAAAAGAAAGTTACTGCAGTTAGTTTGTCAGAGAAACATATTTGCATTATCTTACAAACTATCAAAATTACTAATTTTGGAAATGTAAAAAAAAAAAAAAAAAAGAAAAGAAAAAAAAATAAAAGAGAAAATTAAAAGCACATTAACTGTTGTCTAATAGAAATATACAGGTAAGAGAGAAATTGTTTCATAGTGATGTGCTCTTAAGTCCACCTCTATCATTTTCCATATAAATGTACATTTGATACATATACAAACACCTTGAAAAGACTGTGATAAATACCTTTCCTGATAGACAAGAGGGAAAGTCATATTTTTGTGGTTGGATAATATTAGTATAAAATTACAGAGGCAGAACTGAGTTTATAAATTTTGTTGGCACCCTTTGTAATAGTGTATTCTTGGTATCTACATATGTATACATTTTACTTATATACTGCTGTGAGGTAACATCAATATAAAAGAAATATACAGTGGTAAAGAAAAAAATTTAAGTTTTTATCACATGGACATGCAACATGAGAAACATTAAAAAAATATCAGTAGTGGGACAATTACTCAAGTTTTCTTTGGACGCATTGTTACTTACCATTTTTATCAATTGCATCAGATCTCAACTCTACCAAATAAAATGTATTATTTACCATAAAACTTATTTCTAGAAATTGTTCAGACCGAACAAAAAAAGTAATATATTTGTAAATACATATATCCTTTGGGATTCACACCAGTAAGTGTTTCTCAATCTATTCCTATCCTAAAATACGCACCATCTCAGATTAAAACCGAGGACAATACAGTAAATTATTGGAATTTAAAAACTTTACCCTTCCCTTTACAAAAAAATTAAAAAAAAATCCTTAAATTTTGCCAATTGATGTTGTATTCTTTTATGGGGAAAAAAAAATGGGATGAGAAGAATTTTGTGGCTTTATCAGCAGCACAGCCACCAAGCATACAAATTATCATGCACTTCGTGCGAAAAATATCCAGTTTCCTTTATTCCCACAATTGATAGTGACAGCACTTAAGTGATAATGTTGTACCTGCCAAGACTTAAAACCTCTTTTGTTGGATTGGCAGTTTATAGAATGGGGCCCCAAGTTAAGGCCTTAACAGCATTGGTGCTTTGTGCACTTATATATGATCTACACAATAAAACAGTTCAAAATTAAAAAAAGGGTGAAAAATATCAGACATTCCATGTGTGAGTCCCTTGTGCATATAAATACATTTTAAGTCTTTGTCCTCTCTTTTTTGTAGCACATGCCTAAAGCCAATTTGTAACTTAAATCCTAAAAAAGTTGAATATGAATAAAAAACACTATCATTCACAACAATTATTTCAATTGCTGCGCTTGTCCATTTTGATTATTTACATTTTTCCAAAATTTCAAAATGTTTTCGATATGTATATGCATTATGCACATTGTAATCCTCTATGTTTAAATAATGCAAGTTCAGTGGGGGTTGAAAATCCAAGAAATTTCCAATAGGGTCAACTACTGTAATACATCAAAAATAAAGTCTGTATTCCATCTAGTCTGGCTATACTCTGGTTGTAGAATGTGAATGTGGATGCGGATGTGGGTGTGGATGAGGATGAGGAAGTGTGTTATTCTGTCCTGCAGTATAAGTATTGAAGGCATGTATGGGCTGAATCCCTGGTATAGTGTTAGGAATCATTGTTATAGTATTAGGGGTCATTAAGGGAATATCATCTGGGGATCTTCGCATTGCTAAAGTGTAGTCCGGAGGGCAGGCATTTCGAAGAACAACCTCATGAGGGTGGATAGATTCACATTCGTGGTCCAAGTCTGTGTGCTTCATTTGCAGAGACATAATTTCTTCTTCTTGTGCATGGGCTATGTCGTTTGTAGTGTTGCGCTGAGGACTACATCTCCTATGCACGTCGTGTCTCCTTTTATCCTTTTTGTAATATAATGCAGCAAATGCCAAAATATTAAGAAAAAGCAGAGAGGCTCCAACAGCGATGGTGACACTTAACTCAGTAGAGTAGTCTCTTTCCAACGAAAAAGGACTAGGCTGCTGTTTAAAGTTATCTTCGTTGATGGTAGGGAAGGCTGAAGTTACGGGTACGAGGATTTTCCTTGTTGGTCTAGAAGTGATATCTGTTGATGGCCCTTTAGTTGTGGTGAGGTCATTAATAACATGAAGATGTGGAACAAGTTCCAGCCAAAGGTTTACTTTATTAGCCCTATAATGTTCTTTAACTCTGGGTTTTAATCCAATGTGGAGATAAAGTTGGTCCTTTTGGGAGTATCTAGTCCACGCAACTTCTTCAAAACGATTTGGCTTTGTGTGGATGAATTTTGTGTCTTGTGGAACAGGTTGATTCGGGTCCCTAAAAAAGAAAATGATTTTAATCTGACAATAAATAAAGAGAAATTGAACAAATAATGCTGACAATTATCTTATTATCAAACAGAACTATATTATGCTGCAGGTATGTTTTGTAGAATTCAAGACATCATGGATCAATGGGAAGAGTTTAAGTCAATAGCACAGTTAAAATGAGTGTGCCATCAACAAATTATTTAACCCATATTTCTAGGTAGAAATGGGTTTTAATTCATGTGTGTGTATATATATATATATATATATATATATATATATATATATGTGTGTGTGTGTGTGTGTGTGTGTGTGTGTGTGTGTATATGTGTGCATGTATATATATATATATATATATATATATATATACACAAAAAAAAAAAACCCTAAGTATTGTAGAGCATTCAGAGCCAAAATGTCCTCTTTTAGATAGCACCAATAGTTCAGTTGTATCACTATGTTACCAGTGGAGAAAAATCATTTATTGCAGTGCCATAGCCCTTTTCCTTAAAGTCGAAGTTGCTAGGTTAACACACACATACACACACTGTATAGTAGCTAGGCCACTCCTGCCCCATTATAGTTAGGCCAAGTCTTCACTTCATAATAGTTAGACACAATCCCCTATAATAGCTACATACCCTATAACAGGCAGTACAGACCCAGTAACAGCCAGAACAGTGCCATAATATATAGCGCTGCCTCCCGAAATAACCAATATAGCTCACCACAACAGCCAGCACGTACATCCAATACAGCCCACCATAGCTTCTCCCATAGCCATCTCATAATGCAAGACATAGCACTGTGTATAGTCAATGTCAAGATTAGAGATGAGCGAGTAGTGTTCGATCAAGTAGGTGTTCGATCGAATACTATGGTATTCAAAATACTCGTACTCGATCGAACACTACTTGCTGTTCGAAGTTTAATGTTTGATGCAGAACCAGCGTTGATTAGCAGAATGCTATACATTCTGCCATTCAACACTGGTTCTTCTCTTACCTTTCTGAAATCTTCTCCCCGCTGCGTCCCCACGTCTTCTTCCGGGTGGAATTCACTCTGCCTAGGCATCCGGCCTAGCCAGAGCCGACTGCGCATGCGCGGGCATGCACGCGCATACACGCGCATGCGCAGTCGACTCTGCTCAGGTGTCAGGTGGGGTTCGAAATCCGTTCGAACAGCCGAACAGTGTGCGGCTGTTCGAATCGGATTTCGAACCTCGGACACTTTAGTGTTCGCTCATCTCTAGTCAAGATGTTTATTGCTTTGCAGGGGAGCAACAGTCTCAGCATGCCAATAATACAAACCTCTGGCACAGCAATGCACATATTGGCAATATACAGGATTGTATATCGTACTATAAGATGTGATGCAGGGAGTGACAGGTTCCTACTTCTTTGTCTTCTTGCCTTTCTGTACAGGAGGAGTTGGAGGCACATGTTCACTGATCACTGCCGTATTAGTGAATAGAGCCAGCTCATATCTCCAAAAACTCATAAAAATATATATACCCAGAAAATATAAGCTAAAGTTTAAAGGATACCTGAGGTTTCAATGTAACTTACAAATCATGCAGAGCCTTACCGGGTACAGTTGATTTCTGACCCTTCAAAGGTGTTGGTTTATTTTTTTTTTCTGGGGATAACCGCCCCATTTTGTTTGCACCTTGATCTGCAGTTCATTTAGAGCAAGGAGTCAGGTACGTAGTGTGGACCTTTAGCAGTACTTTACTGATCACCACTTTAGATGAGATTCAGTAGAGTGCACAAAGCCTCAGCGAATATGTACAGTATATGCACTGTATATACTAAATAATGCCTTTGGGCCTTGACAGGGATAATATTTTCACATGCACCTCTCTTCTCTAACCCCCATGCTGAGTCAGAAGAAGTAACTCATTTTTCATGCTCTATGCAGACCTGCCAATGTCTTCTGGTGACGGAGCGGGTGGAATCACCCACCTACTTCCAACAATCCTGTCTCAAATACAGACAAAACGTTGTGGCTCCTCCACAGGATTTCATTGTACATAAGCGCTCTTAGCTACTTACTGTGCAGAGAACTTTATAACACTGAGCACTTTTACTAGTGTGGCAATTAGGGTTGAGCGATCATGTTCGGAAAAGATCGGATTCCGATCAGCGATCGAGAAAATTTCACGATCGCCATCGGAATTCCGAACACAATCTTTTTATGTGGAATCGAGATCGGTGATCTTTCCCACAATGCTTTGCTTAGCCTTCACACTGAGTATACGCTGTATATTCAGTGTGAAGGCTTCACTGCAGTTGCATAGGAATGAATGGAAGCAGCCGACACACAGCCTTAACCCCCTGCGCGCCGGCTACCTCCATTCATTCGAATGGAAGGCTAAACTAAATCTCTAGCAGCTACTTACCTCACTCACTTACCTTAGAGATGGCTGCCCCGCCTCCCAGGTTAGTGTTTAAAGCGCTAGGTAGGCAGGGCTTGTGGCTTAGTGTGTGAGCGGGTACAGGGTGGGGAGACGTGACGTCTCCCCTCCCAGTACCCGCCCACACTCTCCTAACTCACCCACACTCTCCTAACCTGGCAGGGAGGGGGCAGCGAAGGAAGAAAAGCAGCGTGGAGCAGCAGCGAGGCGAAGAATGAAGGCACGGGGCACAGGACCAGCCATCTCTGGAGGTAAGTGGACACCAGGGGGGACTAAGTAGCCAGAGGATTAAAAAGAAATCCTCTGGCTACTTTAGTGATTCACTACACAGCGTGGATTCTAACAATTGTTAGATTCCATGCTGTATAGTGAATAGGATTGCTTTTAAAATCCGATCTCCGATTAATAAAAAAATCCCATTGACTTGCATTGGGATCGGAACTGGGATCAAGATTGGGTTCGAATGAAAAATTATCGGAAATCGGATTTTAAAATCGATCCTGAAAAGTCAAGATCGGCTCAACCCTAGTGGCAATGCTTTGCAGTTTCTAGCACTGAGTTACAAGTGGGACCCTCTGTGCAGGAAATATGCTAAAGGAAACTTGGTCATTACTTATTTGTGAAACTATTACCATTCAGAATTTTTTGGATTATCTTAGCAATGTGCCCTAACATTGTAAGATGAGAATACTCCTTGAAAGTATAACCATAGTTTCAGCTATCTCAGTGTCTACATAAGGAGTTGCAGTATTTCTTGCCATTATATGATTTGCATACAGTATTTCTCCTCTCTATATGCCCCACTGTGTGTCTTTTTGCTAGTTTTTTTATGAGTTACAGTAGTGGGTGTAGAATACTGGGTGTCTACTACACACAGCACATAGAGTAAAGGAGAACTTACTTTAACTCTATTTCAGACCCAGAGAAGCAGCAGCATAGAGGATATTATAGAGAAGTGCCCTTTAGTGCAACTATGAATCCAATACTATGGTAAAGTATAGCACCCAAAATAATCAAACCACATCTTCTCATGCCCCTGTTCCTGCCTCTGCCCAGCAGCCATTCATCCCTCTTTCTTCCCCTACCCATCTTCATAAACTTGTATGTGCAACATGTAAAATAGTAGTATTGTAGTATTAGTAGTGAGCAAGCAACTTAGAAAGTGCAGAATAGAAGGAGCCTGATAAGTTAAGAAAGAGGCTATTTCTTAAGTTATAAAAGTTACAATAGAATGTTTCTTATTCTTTTACAATTAGTTTACCCAGTTTGCAGAAAGCACATTGGTCATTTCAATGTAAGATTGCAATATATGTAATACACTGTATATGATGAAGGAATAGTACTTACCCAGTTTTAGCAAAGTTTGTCCAATATGTCATAACTACTGCACTTAGCATAACATCATTTTTTGAGAAATTGCATGGGAACAGCTCTGTAGGTCCAATCATAGGGATTCCAAATACATATGGAATCTCATCCCCATGGGATGCATCTGCCCAAGCAGGCACTTGATCTGATTGGCAATGATGGTAAAAGGCATAAAAATAAGTGGGAGAACCAAAGTTTGAGTGCAGATCTGCAGTTGCAACTGCTGGTGCAACCCATTGATGGTCAGTGAATAAAGCCAATAACGTCTTTCTTCTTGTTTCGGGATTGTGTCGATCTGCCCAATCGGTATACATAAATTTAATTGTTTCCCTCATTATATCTTTTCCTTCTGTATATCCGTATAAGTTATCAACAAAATTGGAAACTGCAAAGTCAAAGTCACTTGCAGAGATGCCGTCTTCGTGGTCCACAATACTTTCCACAAACTTAAGTCCTTCTCCTTGGTTTACACCCAACATAATATCATAATTTAGAAATTCGCCTTGTTCCATTAGAATCTGAGGATCATCAGGAATTACATCACCATCTATTACTGGTCCAAAGGCAATGTGATACCTTGCTGGCTGTATGTCTTGGTCCACAAGTTCTCTATAAGGCTTTTTCTGTAGACATTCCACAAGTTCTACAGTATCAGTCATGTTGCATCCAACTTTAGTTGCTAATATCCGAGCATATTTGGCAGGCTGGAAGCTTACTGCCCAACTAGACAAGGCAGTTCCACTTTGTGCAATTGCCCTTTGAAAGAGACCTGTGTCCAAAACAAATAAAAGTGTTAAAAGGAAATACATTCGTTTTAATATAAGTTAATTTTTATCACATATGGAGGCCCATGCCATATCAAACATATCAAACAGGGATGTTGCATGCCACATCAATGTGTATATATTGCAAAGCAACATGCAATGACATAAATAACACTGAATGACCATGAATGAAAATATTCATATAAAAATGCATGATATATTTTTTTAAAAAAAAATTAAATTCTCCCATGCTAATTTCAATATTGTTTTCTGCAAAGGTTTCTGTTTCTTTCTACTCTTTTAATTTTTTATTTCTGGCAAAAATAGATAAGTTCAATTCATACAGCTGATATAAACTAATATACAAAATGTTTCCCTTTTTTCCCTCAAGTTTGGTACATAACTGCCAGTTGTTGCATAAATAAATGATTATGAATTAGTGGATTTTCGAAATCTCATAAATATAATATGTAATATATTTCATTAGTATATAAAATACCTAATGTCCTTTGTAGTTCATACAGTATCTATATGCAAGTCAGCAAAAATACTCTTAAACTATTATAATTTAACTTCCATACAGAGACGTGATCATCAGGAAAGCAGCAGCAGCGGCTGCCACATGGCCCAAGACATTAGGGGGCCCAGCGACAGCCGTTACCATTGCGCTTTTTGTTTTGTTTTTCTAAATAGGAGTTACTCCAGCCGATAACAGGCCCTATTTACTTACCAATTCTGCTATCTGCCCACAGCTGCCTGTGCTTCTCCTTCTGCTGTGGGCCCCACAAACACCATTATTATACTCGGGGGTCTTTTCAGACCCCCACGTATAATGACATAAGGCCCAGGAGAGGTGAGGGAACATAAAAAAAACACTGTTACTTACTCCTCCTGGCTCCAGGCCTACTTGTGTGAAGTCCCTGATGTCACATGGTTGGGGCCTGCACCCTTATGCATTGTGACACAGACCCAGGTCAAGTGACATCCCATATCTCATTGAAGATGCCCAACATCAGCATGAACCACACACGTAGGCAGGGATAGGTAAGTAACAGTGTTTTTTATGTTTTTATCCTTGTATCCTTCCCTGGGTCTCTAATTATTATACTCAGGGGTCTGAAAAGACCTCAGAATATAATAATTGTTCATGGGGCATAATACTGTATGCAGGGACCACTATGGGGCGTAATACTGTGTGCAGGGGCCACTATAGGGCATAATACTGTGTGCAGGGGCCACTATGGGGAGTAATACTGTGTGCATGGGCCACTAGGAAAAATAATACTGTGTGCAGGGGCAACCATGGGGCATAATACTGTGTGCAGGGACCACTATGGGGCATAATACTGTGTGCAGGGGCAACTATGGGGCATAATACTGTGTGCAGGGGCCACTATGGGGCATAAGACTGTGTGTAGGGGCCACTATAGGGCATAATACTGTGTGCACGGGCCACTATGGGAAGTAATACTGTGTGCATAGGCCACTAAGAGAAATAATACTGTTTGCAAGGGCCTCTATGGAGCATAATACTGTGTGCAGGGGCAACTATGGAGAATAATACTGTGTGCAGGGGCCTCTATGGGGCATAATACTGTGTGCAGGGGCAACTATGGAGAATAATAGTGTGTGCAGGGGCCACTATGTGAAGTAATACTGTGTGCATAGGCCACTAAAAGAAATAATACTGTGTGCAAGGGCCTCTATGGGGTATAATACTGTGTGCAGGGGCAACTATGGGACATAATACTGTGTGCAGGAGCCACTATGGGGCATAATACTGTGTGCAGGGGCCATAAGACTGTGTGCAGGGGCCACACCATTCCTAGTTACGCCACTGCTTCCATAAGTAGTAACATTTTTGACAGTTTAGGTAAGGCCTCAAGCACACGACCATGTACAGTGTATGGGTCAGTAAAAATAGCATGGATAACAAATAGATTAATGTTAACACAATATTATGACATGCTGATAAAAAGCATAAAAAGGCTGCAATTCATATTGGGTGGCCACATATAAGCACAATTAGGATATATGATAGATGCATATCACTTTGTGATAACTTGTCATGAAACCATGTTTTGTTTTGAAAATCTGATGATACATATATATGGACATGTAGATTTTAGAAAAGCTGATGATACACATATCTGGGCATGTAACGTCAAGAGCACAGGTAAAGTAAGACACTTCAAACTGTGTCACAGAATGAACAGATTTTCTAAACAACATGAGTTCAATAATTTCTCACAAACTGATATGCTATATGTGTCTCTGGGGCCACATTATGCTGTGAATTGCAATATGTCTAGCATGTTGTGATATTGTACTAAGGGAAAGTAGAAAGACCAGAAGCATACCTTACAGTTTACTTTTTTCACTTTTAGAAACTCAATGATGCATATTCATTCATACTGTAAATTGTGGCACATACTACTTTACTTCCATAAACAGCACCTACCACAACAGTCTACAGGTTGTGCTTGTTATTGCAGTTGAGCTGTATGCTACATACAACTCATTGTTGGTGTGATGTTGTCTTTATAAAAACATCCAATTTTTTGAAATCCAGCTAGTTTCTGTGAATGCTACCATGGATCTATTATTTTCTCCACTAGAGTAAAGTAGAGCTGCATGGCAGCATAGGAATTGTGCATATTATTCCATATATATATATATATATATATATATATATATATATATATATATATATATATATATATATAATCATGCATATTATTCCAAAGCACTCAGAGTATTTTCATGATATGACTTTTCAAAAATGTATGCATGCTTATTTATCATTCTTTAGCATGAATTTAAGCCCTTGTCAACATCTGCAGTAACAGTAGGTAGGACGTCAGCACTCTACATATAGAGTCTGCTCAAGAGCTGAGCAGGGACAAGTGCTGCCGGGTCTCCAATGTATTACACAGTGGAGACCTGGTGGCAATGCCCATGTTCACAGTCATGGTTGCTGCAATGTTTTTCCAGTTAACAAGAACTGGGAGTGGAGATATGTTTCCATGACAGCCGGGAGCCTATTAAAGGCTTTCAGACCTGTCATTACTATACTTTTCTACTAGGAACTCTAGGTGGTCTAAAAATAAAAAAAAAAAAAAAAAAAAAAAAAAAAAAATGTAATCACAAGCATTTGTAAAAACATTTTCTTACATAAGGGACTCAAAGTACAGGGAACATTGTGGAGTTAGTGGCTGCCATCCAGGGGCTCATCCCTAATAGAGATGAGCGAACAGTGTTCTATCGAACTCATGTTCGATCGGATATTAGGCTGTTCGGCATGTTCGAATCGAATCGAACACCGCGTGGTAAAGTGCGCCATTACTCGATTCCCCTCCCACCTTCCCTGGCGCCTTTTTTGCTCCAATAACAGCGCAGGGTAGGTGGGACAGGAACTACGACACCGGTGACGTTGAAAAAAGTAGGCAAAACCCATTGGCTGCCGAATACATGTGACCTCTAATTTAAAAGAACAGCGCCGCCCAGGTTCGCGTCATTCTGAGCTTGCAATTCACCGAGGACGGAGGTTTCCGTCCAGCTAGCTAGGGCTTAGATTCTGGGTAGGCAGGGACAGGCTAGGATAGGAAGGAGAAGACAACCAACAGCTCTTGTAAGAGCTAAATTCCAGGGAGAAGCTTGTCAGTGTAACGTGGCACTGACGGGCTCAATCGCCGCAACCCAGCTTTCCCAGGATCCTGAATGGAATACACTGTCAGTGTATTCCCGTATACCCGATATATACCCCGATACCCGTTCCAACGGTGTGCCCCCCCACCTTCACCCCAGAAATACCCTGCAAGTCCCCTAGCAATAGAATTGGGGCTATATACACCCACAATTTTTACTACTGGTATACAGTGCCATTGTCTGACTGGGAATTCAAAGAATATATTGGGAATACAAATACCCTCATTTCTTGCTACTGCCAAATAGTGCCAGTGTCTGACTGGGAATTCAAAGAATATATTGGGGTTACGTGCACCCACAATTTTTACTACTGGTATACAGTGCCATTGTCTGACTGGGAATTCAAAGAATATATTGGGAATACAAATACCCTCATTTCTTGCTACTGCCATATAGTGCCAGTTTCTGACTGGGAATTCAAAGAATATATTGGGGTTACGTGCACCCACAATTTTTACTACTGGTATACAGTGCCATTGTCTGACTGGGAATTCAAAGAATATATTGGGAATACAAATACCCTCATTTCTTGCTACTGCCATATAGTGCCAGTGTCTGACTGGGAATTCAAAGAATATATTGGGGTTACGTGCACCCACAATTTTTACTACTGGTATACAGTGCCATTGTCTGACTGGGAATTCAAAGAATATATTGGGGTTATAAATACCCTCATTTCTTGCTACTGCCATATAGTGCCAGTTTCTGACTGGTAATTCAAAGAATATATTGGGGTTACGTGCACCCACAATTTTTACTACTGGTATACAGTGCCATTGTCTGACTGGGAATTCAAAAAGTATATTGGGAATACAAATACCCTCATTTCTTGCTACTGCCATATAGTGCCAGTTTCTGACTGGTAATTCAAAGAATATATTGGGGTTACGTGCACCCACAATTTTTACTACTGGTATACAGTGCCATTGTCTGACTGGGAATTCAAAGAATATATTGGGGTTATAAATACCCTCATTTCTTGCTACTGCCATATAGTGCCAGTTTCTGACTGGTAATTCAAAGAATATATTGGGGTTACGTGCACCCACAATTTTTACTACTGGTATACAGTGCCATTGTTTGACTGGGAATTCAAAGAGTATATTGGGAATACAAATACCCTCATTTCTTGCTACTGCCATATAGTGCCAGTTTCTGACTGGTAATTCAAAGAATATATTGGGGTTACGTGCACCCACAATTTTTACTACTGGTATACAGTGCCATTGTCTGACTGGGAATTCAAAGAGTATATTGGGAATACAAATACCCTCATTTCTTGCTACTGCCATATAGTGCCAGTTTCTGACTGGTAATTCAAAGCATATATTGGGGTTACGTGCACCCACAATTTTTACTACTGGTATACAGTGCCATTGTCTGACTGGGAATTCAAAGAATATATTGGGGTTATAAATACCCTCATTTCTTGCTACTGCCATATAGTGCCAGTTTCTGACTGGTAATTCAAAGAATATATTGGGGTTACGTGCACCCACAATTTTTACTACTGGTATACAGTGCCATTGTCTGACTGGGAATTCAAAGAGTATATTGGGAATACAAATACCCTCATTTCTTGCTACTGCCATATAGTGCCAGTTTCTGACTGGTAATTCAAAGAATATATTGGGGTTACGTGCACCCACAATTTTTACTACTGGTATACAGTGCCATTGTTTGACTGGGAATTCAAAGAGTATATTGGGAATACAAATACCCTCATTTCTTGCTACTGCCATATAGTGCCAGTTTCTGACTGGTAATTCAAAGAATATATTGGGGTTACGTGCACCCACAATTTTTACTACTGGTATACAGTGCCATTGTCTGACTGGGAATTCAAAGAGTATATTGGGAATACAAATACCCTCATTTCTTGCTACTGCCATATAGTGCCAGTTTCTGACTGGGAATTCAAAGAATATATTGGGGTTACGTGCACCCACAATTTTTACTACTGGTATACAGTGCCATTGTCTGACTGGGAATTCAAAGAATATATTGGGGTTATAAATACCCTCATTTCTTGCTACTGCCATATAGTGCCAGTTTCTGACTGGTAATTCAAAGAATATATTGGGGTTACGTGCACCCACAATTTTTACTACTGGTATACAGTGCCATTGTCTGACTGGGAATTCAAAGAGTATATTGGGAATACAAATACCCTCATTTCTTGCTACTGCCATATAGTGCCAGTTTCTGACTGGTAATTCAAAGAATATATTGGGGTTACGTGCACCCACAATTTTTACTACTGGTATACAGTGCCATTGTCTGACTGGGAATTCAAAGAATATATTGGGGTTATAAATACCCTCATTTCTTGCTACTGCCATATAGTGCCAGTTTCTGACTGGTAATTCAAAGAATATATTGGGGTTACGTGCACCCACAATTTTTACTACTGGTATACAGTGCCATTGTCTGACTGGGAATTCAAAGAGTATATTGGGAATACAAATACCCTCATTTCTTGCTACTGCCATATAGTGCCAGTTTCTGACTGGTAATTCAAAGAATATATTGGGGTTACGTGCACCCACAATTTTTACTACTGGTATACAGTGCCATTGTCTGACTGGGAATTCAAAGAATATATTGGGGTTATAAATACCCTCATTTCTTGCTACTGCCATATAGTGCCAGTTTCTGACTGGTAATTCAAAGAATATATTGGGGTTACGTGCACCCACAATTTTTACTACTGGTATACAGTGCCATTGTCTGACTGGGAATTCAAAGAGTATATTGGGAATACAAATTCCCTCATTTCTTGCTACTGCCATATAGTGCCAGTTTCTGACTGGGAATTCAAAGAATATATTGGGGTTACGTGCACCCACAATTTTTACTACTGGTATACAGTGCCATTGTCTGACTGGGAATTCAAAGAATATATTGGGGTTATAAATACCCTCATTTCTTGCTACTGCCATATAGTGCCAGTTTCTGACTGGTAATTCAAAGAATATATTGGGGTTACGTGCACCCACAATTTTTACTACTGGTATACAGTGCCATTGTCTGACTGGGAATTCAAAGAGTATATTGGGAATACAAATACCCTCATTTCTTGCTACTGCCATATAGTGCCAGTTTCTGACTGGGAATTCAAAGAATATATTGGGGTTACGTGCACCCACAATTTTTACTACTGGTATACAGTGCCATTGTCTGACTGGGAATTCAAAGAATATATTGGGGTTATAAATACCCTCATTTCTTGCTACTGCCATATAGTGCCAGTTTCTGACTGGTAATTCAAAGAATATATTGGGGTTACGTGCACCCACAATTTTTACTACTGGTATACAGTGCCATTGTCTGACTGGGAATTCAAAGAGTATATTGGGAATACAAATACCCTCATTTCTTGCTACTGCCATATAGTGCCAGTTTCTGACTGGGAATTCAAAGAATATATTGGGGTTACGTGCACCCACAATTTTTACTACTGGTATACAGTGCCATTGTCTGACTGGGAATTCAAAGAATATATTGGGGTTATAAATACCCTCATTTCTTGCTACTGCCATATAGTGCCAGTTTCTGACTGGTAATTCAAAGAATATATTGGGGTTACGTGCACCCACAATTTTTACTACTGGTATACAGTGCCATTGTCTGACTGGGAATTCAAAGAGTATATTGGGAATACAAATACCCTCATTTCTTGCTACTGCCATATAGTGCCAGTTTCTGACTGGTAATTCAAAGAATATATTGGGGTTACGTGCACCCACAATTTTTACTACTGGTATACAGTGCCATTGTCTGACTGGGAATTCAAAGAATATATTGGGGTTATAAATACCCTCATTTCTTGCTACTGCCATATAGTGCCAGTTTCTGACTGGTAATTCAAAGAATATATTGGGGTTACGTGCACCCACAATTTTTACTACTGGTATACAGTGCCATTGTCTGACTGGGAATTCAAAGAGTATATTGGGAATACAAATACCCTCATTTCTTGCTACTGCCATATAGTGCCAGTTTCTGACTGGGAATTCAAAGAATATATTGGGGTTACGTGCACCCACAATTTTTACTACTGGTATACAGTGCCATTGTCTGACTGGGAATTCAAAGAATATATTGGGGTTATAAATACCCTCATTTCTTGCTACTGCCATATAGTGCCAGTTTCTGACTGGTAATTCAAAGAATATATTGGGGTTACGTGCACCCACAATTTTTACTACTGGTATACAGTGCCATTGTCTGACTGGGAATTCAAAGAGTATATTGGGAATACAAATACCCTCATTTCTTGCTACTGCCATATAGTGCCAGTTTCTGACTGGGAATTCAAAGAATATATTGGGGTTACGTGCACCCACAATTTTTACTACTGGTATACAGTGCCATTGTCTGACTGGGAATTCAAAGAATATATTGGGGTTATAAATACCCTCATTTCTTGCTACTGCCATATAGTGCCAGTTTCTGACTGGTAATTCAAAGAATATATTGGGGTTACGTGCACCCACAATTTTTACTACTGGTATACAGTGCCATTGTCTGACTGGGAATTCAAAGAGTATATTGGGAATACAAATACCCTCATTTCTTGCTACTGCCATATAGTGCCAGTTTCTGACTGGGAATTCAAAGAATATATTGGGGTTACGTGCACCCACAATTTTTACTACTGGTATACAGTGCCATTGTCTGACTGGGAATTTAAAGAGTATATTGGGAATACAAATACCCTCATTTCTTGCTACTGCCATATAGTGCCAGTGTCTGACTGGGAATTCAAAGAATATATTGGGGTTACGTGCACCCACAATTTTTACTACTGGTATACAGTGCCATTGTCTGACTGGGAATTTAAAGAGTATATTGGGAATACAAATACCCTCATTTCTTGCTACTGCCATATAGTGCCAGTTTCTGACTGGGAATTCAAAGAATATATTGGGGTTACGTGCACCCACAATTTTTACTACTGGTATACAGTGCCATTGTCTGACTGGGAATTCAAAGAATATATTGGGGTTATAAATACCCTCATTTCTTGCTACTGCCATATAGTGCCAGTTTCTGACTGGTAATTCAAAGAATATATTGGGGTTACGTGCACCCACAATTTTTACTACTGGTATACAGTGCCATTGTCTGACTGGGAATTCAAAGAGTATATTGGGAATACAAATACCCTCATTTCTTGCTACTGCCATATAGTGCCAGTTTCTGACTGGGAATTCAAAGAATATATTGGGGTTACGTGCACCCACAATTTTTACTACTGGTATACAGTGCCATTGTCTGACTGAGAATTTAAAGAGTATATTGGGAATACAAATACCCTCATTTCTTGCTACTGCCATATAGTGCCAGTGTCTGACTGGGAATTCAAAGAATATATTGGGGTTACGTGCACCCACAATTTTTACTACTGGTATACAGTGCCAATTTCTAACTAGGAATTCAAAATGCGCAAGGCTCCCGGAAAGGGACGTGGACGAGGCCGTGGGCGAGGTCGGGGGAATGGTTCTGGGGAGCAAGGTAGCAGTGAAGCCACAGGGCGTCCCGTGCCTACTCCTGTGGGGCAGCAAGCATTGCGCCACTCCACAGTGCCAGGGTTGCTTGCCACATTAACTAAACTGCAGGGTACAAACCTTAGTAGGCCCGAGAACCAGGAACAGGTCTTGCAATGGCTGTCAGAGAACGCTTACAGCACATTGTCCAGCAGCCAGTCAGACTCTGCCTCCTCTCCTCCTATTACCCAACAGTCTTGTCTTCCTTCCTCCCAAAATTCCGAAGCTTTACAGAACAATAACCCAAACTGTCCCTGCTCCCCAGAGCTGTTCTCCGCTCCTTTCATTGTCCCTCAACCTGCCTCTCCACGTCACGATTCCACAAACCTAACAGAGGAGCATCTGTGTCCAGATGCTCAAACACTAGAGTCTCCTCCATCTCCGTTCGATTTGGTGGTGGATGACCAGCAACCCACCCTCATCGACGATGATGTGACGCAGTTGCCGTCAGGGCATCCAGTTGACCGGCGCATTGTGCGGGAGGAGGAGATGAGACAGGAGTTGGAAGAGGAAGTGGTGGATGATGAGGACACTGACCCGACCTGGACAGGGGGGATGTCAAGCGGGGAAAGTAGTGTGGATGTTGAGGCAGGTGCAGCACCAAAAAGGGTAGCTAGAGGCAGAGGCAGAGGTCAGCAGCTTAGGCGAAGCCAGGCCACACCCGGAATCTCCCAAGATGTTCCAGTTCGTACCCAGCCCCGAAAAACTCCCACCTCGAGGGCACGTTTCTCGAAGGTGTGGAGTTTTTTCAAGGAATGCGCCGAGGACAGATATAGTGTTGTCTGCACAATTTGCCTCTCGAAATTGATTAGGGGCTCTGAGAAGAGCAACCTGTCCACCACTTCAATGCGCCGTCATTTGGAATCCAAGCACTGGAATCAGTGGCAGGCAGCAACGGCAGGACAAAGGCCGCCTGCCGTTCACGCCACTGCCACTGCCTCTGCCACTGCCTCTGCCTCTGCCACTGCCACTGCTGACTGTGCTGGCGATGCACTCCAGAGGACGAGCCAGGACACCACTTCATCTGCCTCCGCCACTTTGTTGACTTCTACCTCATCCTCCCCTGGTCCTGTCTTATCTCCTTCTCCTGCACCATCAAAGGCACCATCAGGCGTTTCTTTACAACAACCCACCATCTCTCAGACATTGGAGCGGCGGCAGAAATACACTGCTAACCACCCACACGCGCAAGCCTTGAACGCCAACATCGCTAAACTGCTGGCCCAGGAGATGTTGGCGTTCCGGCTTGTTGAAACTCCCGCCTTCCTGGACCTGATGGCAACTGCGGCACCTCGCTATGCCGTCCCTAGCCGTCACTACTTCTCCCGGTGTGCCGTCCCCGCCTTGCACCAGCACGTGTCACTCAACATCAGGCGGGCCCTTAGTTCCGCGCTTTGCACAAAGGTCCACTTGACCACCGACGCGTGGACAAGTGCATGCGGACAGGGACGCTACATTTCACTGACGGCACACTGGGTGAATGTAGTTGAGGCTGGGACTGCTTCCCAAACTGGCCCGGTGTACCTCGTCTCCCCGCCTAACATTCCTGGCAGGGACACGAGAAGAACACCCCCCTCCTCCTCCTCCTCTACCGCCTCCTCCTCCGCCACCGCCTCCTCCTCCGCCACCGCCTCCTCCTCCGCTGTTAGATTGACCCCAGCTACGAGTTGGAAACGTTGCAGCACTGGCGTTGGTAGACGTCAGCAGGCTGTGCTGAAGCTGATCAGCTTGGGGGACAGACAGCACACTGCCTCCGAGGTGAGGGATGCCCTCCTCGATGAGACGGCAATATGGTTTGAGCCGCTGCACCTGGGCCCAGGCATGGTCGTTTGTGATAACGGCCGGAACCTGGTAGCAGCTCTGGAGCTTGCCGGACTCCAACATGTTCCATGCCTGGCCCACGTCTTCAACCTAGTGGTGCAACGTTTCCTAAAGAGCTACCCCAATGTTCCAGAGCTACTGGTGAAAGTGCGGCGCATGTGCGCCCACTTTCGCAAGTCGACAGTAGCCGCTGCTAGCTTAAAATCTCTCCAGCAACGCCTGCATGTGCCACAACACCGGCTTTTGTGCGACGTCCCCACACGCTGGAACTCAACGTTTCAGATGTTGAATAGAGTGGTTGAGCAGCAGAGACCTTTGATGGAATACCAGCTACAAAACCCTAGGGTGCCACAAAGTCAGCTGCCTCAGTTTCACATCCATGAGTGGCCATGGATGAGAGACCTTTGTGACATCCTACGGGTCTTTGAGGAGTCCACAAGGAGGGTGAGCTCTGAGGATGCGATGGTGAGCCTTACAATCCCGCTCTTGTGTGTTCTGAGAGAATCCCTGATTGACATCAGGGATAACTCAGATCACACAGAGGAGTTAGGGATAGCATCCGATCCGTCACAGCTGGAGAGTAGGTCCACACATCTGTCCGCTTCACTGCGTTTAATGGAAGAGGAGGAGGAGGAGGAGGAGGAAGAAGAGTTGTCCGATGATGTGATGGTGATACAGGAGGCTTCCGGGCAACTTCGAATCGTCCCATTGTTGCAGCGCGGATGGGTAGACATGGAGGATGAGGAGGAAATGGAGATTGAACTTTCCGGTGGGGCCAGAGGAGTCATGCCAACTAACACTGTGGCAGACATGGCTGAGTTCATGTTGGGGTGCTTTACAACCGACAAGCGTATTGTCAAAATCATGGAGGACAACCAGTACTGGATCTTTGCTATCCTTGACCCCCGGTATAAAAACAACATCTCGTCTTTTATTCCGGTAGAGGGGAGGGCCAATCGCATCAATGCTTGCCACAGGCAATTGGTGCAGAATATGATGGAGATGTTTCCAGCATGTGACGTTGGCGGCAGGGAGGGCAGTTCCTCCAGTAGGCAACCAAGTTCTCACCGGTCCACACAAACGAGGGGCACACTGTCTAAGGTCTGGGACACCTTGATGGCACCCCCTCGCCAAAGTGCCGCCACGGAGGGTCCTAGTGTCACCAGGCGTGAGAAGTATAGGCGCATGTTGCGGGAATACCTTTCCGACCACAGCCCTGTCCTCTCCGACCCCTCTGCGCCCTACACGTATTGGGTGTCGAAGTTGGACCTGTGGCTTGAACTTGCCCTATATGCCTTGGAGGTGCTGTCCTGTCCTGCCGCCAGCGTCCTATCTGAGAGGGTGTTCAGTGCAGCCGGTGGCATCATCACTGACAAGCGCACCCGTCTGTCAGCTGAGAGTGCCGACCGGCTCACTTTGATAAAAATGAACCACCACTGGATAGAGCCTTCATTTTTGTGCCCACCTGTGTAAAGCACCCCAACATGAAACTCCATGTCTGTACTCAACCTCTCCAATTCCTCCGCATCCTCATACTCATCCACCATATGCGTTGCACAATTCTGCTAATACTAGGCTCCCTCCAACATGATTTCCCCCAACTCTGCTGGTTAGAGGCTCCCTCCACCCTGATTTCCACCAACTCTGCTGGTTAGAGGCTCCCTCCACCCTGCTTTCCCACAACTCTGCTGGTTAGAGGCTCCTTCCACCATGAATTTGCCAAAACTGGGCTGTTTAGAGGCTCCCTCCACCATGAATTGGTCCAAACTGGGCTGGTTAGAGGCTCCCTCCACCATTAATTGGTCCAAACTGGGCTGGTTAGAGGCTCCCTCCACCATGAATTTGCCCAAACTGGGCTGTTTAGAGGCTCCCTCCACCATGAATTTGCCCAAACTGGGCTGTTTAGAGGCTCCCTCCACCATGAATTGGTCCAAACTGGGTTTTTTAGAGGCTCCCTCCACCATGAATTGGTCCAAACTGGGCTGGTTAGAGGCTCCCTCCACCATGAATTGATCCAAACTGGGGTGGTTAGAGGCTCCCTCCACCATTAATTGGTCCAAACTGGGCTGGTTAGAGGCTCCCTCCACCATTAATTGGTCCAAACTGGGCTGGTTAGAGGCTCCCTCCGCCATTAATTGGTCCAAACTGGGCTGGTTAGAGGCTCCCTCCACCATGAATTTGCCCAAACTGGGCTGTTTAGAGGCTCCCTCCACCATGAATTTGCCCAAACTGGGCTGGTTAGAGGCTCCCTCCACCATGAATTGGTCCAAACTGGGGTTTTTAGAGGCTCCCTCCACCATGAATTGGTCCAAACTTGGCTGTTTAGAGGCTCCCTCCACCATTAATTGGTCCAAACTGGGCTGGTTAGAGGCTCCCTCCACCATGAATTGGTCCAAACTGGGTTTTTTAGAGGCTCCCTCCACCATGAATTTGCCCAAACTGGGCTGTTTAGAGGCTCCCTCCACCATGAATTTGCCCAAACTGGGCTGGTTAGAGGCTCCCTCCACCATGAATTGGTCCAAACTGGGGTTTTTAGAGGCTCCCTCCACCATGAATTGGTCCAAACTTGGCTGTTTAGAGGCTCCCTCCACCATGAATTGGTCCAAACTGGGGTGGTTAGAGGCTCCCTCCACCATTAATTGGTCCAAACTGGGCTGGTTAGAGGCTCCCTCCACCATTAATTGGTCCAAACTGGGCTGGTTAGAGGCTCCCTCCACCATGAATTGGTCCAAACTGGGTTTTTTAGAGGCTCCCTCCACCATGAATTTGCCCAAACTGGGCTGGTTAGAGGCTCCCTCCACCATGAATTGGTCCAAACGGGTTTTTAGAGGCTCCCTTCACCATGAATTGGTCCAAACTTGGCTGTTTAGAGGCTCCCTCCACCATGAATTGGTCCAAACTGGGTTTTTTAGAGGCTCCCTCCACCATGAATTTGCCCAAACTGGGCTGTTTAGAGGCTCCCTCCACCATGAATTTGCCCAAACTGGGCTGGTTAGAGGCTCCCTCCACCATGAATTGGTCCAAACTGGGGTTTTTAGAGGCTCCCTCCACCATGAATTGGTCCAAACTTGGCTGTTTAGAGGCTCCCTCCACCATGAATTGGTCCAAACTGGGGTGGTTAGAGGCTCCCTCCACCATTAATTGGTCCAAACTGGGCTGGTTAGAGGCTCCCTCCACCATTAATTGGTCCAAACTGGGCTGGTTAGAGGCTCCCTCCACCATGAATTGGTCCAAACTGGGTTTTTTAGAGGCTCCCTCCACCATGAATTTGCCCAAACTGGGCTGTTTAGAGGCTCCCTCCACCATGAATTGGTCCAAACTGGGCTGGTTAGAGGCTCCCTCCACCATGAATTTCCCAAAACTTGGCTGTTTAGAGGCTCCCTCCACCATTAATTGGTCCAAACTGGGCTGGTTAGCGGCTCCCTCCACCATGAATTGGTCCAAACTGGGGTTTTTAGAGGCTCCCTCCACCATGAATTGGTCCAAACTTGGCTGTTTAGAGGCTCCCTCCACCATGAATTGGTCCAAACTGGGGTGGTTAGAGGCTCCCTCCACCATTAATTGGTCCAAACTGGGCTGGTTAGAGGCTCCCTCCACCATTAATTGGTCCAAACTGGGCTGGTTAGAGGCTCCCTCCACCATGAATTTGCCCAAACTGGGCTGTTTAGAGGCTCCCTCCACCATGAATTTGCCCAAACTGGGCTGGTTAGAGGCTCCCTCCACCATGAATTGGTCCAAACGGGTTTTTAGAGGCTCCCTTCACCATGAATTGGTCCAAACTTGGCTGTTTAGAGGCTCCCTCCACCATGAATTGGTCCAAACTGGGGTGGTTAGAGGCTCCCTCCACCATTAATTGGTCCAAACTGGGCTGGTTAGAGGCTCCCTCCACCATGAATTGGTCCAAACTGGGGTTTTTAGAGGCTCCCTCCACCATGAATTGGTCCAAACTTGGCTGTTTAGAGGCTCCCTCCACCATTAATTGGTCCAAACTGGGCTGGTTAGAGGCTCCCTCCACTATGAATTGGTCCAAACTGGGTTTTTTAGAGGCTCCCTCCACCATGAATTTGCCCAAACTGGGCTGTTTAGAGGCTCCCTCCACCATGAATTGGTCCAAACTGGGTTTTTTAGAGGCTCCCTCCACCATGAATTGGTCCAAACTGGGCTGGTTAGAGGCTCCCTCCACCATGAATTGGTCCAAACTGGGGTGGTTAGAGGCTCCCTCCACTATTAATTGGTCCAAACTGGGCTGGTTAGAGGCTCCCTCCACCATGAATTGGTCCAAACTGGGCTGGTTAGAGGCTCCCTCCACTATTAATTGGTCCAAACTGGGCTGGTTAGAGGCTCCCTCCACCATGAATTTGCCCAAACTGGGCTGTTTAGAGGCTCCCTCCACCATGAATTTGCCCAAACTGGGCTGGTTAGAGGCTCCCTCCACCATGAATTTGCCCAAACTGGGCTGGTTAGAGGCTCCCTCCACCATGAATTGGTCCAAACTGGGGTTTTTAGAGGCTCCCTCCACCATGAATTGGTCCAAACTTGGCTGTTTAGAGGCTCCCTCCACCATTAATTGGTCCAAACTGGGCTGGTTAGAGGCTCCCTCCACCATGAATTGGTCCAAACTGGGTTTTTTAGAGGCTCCCTCCACCATGAATTTGCCCAAACTGGGCTGTTTAGAGGCTCCCTCCACCATGAATTGGTCCAAACTGGGGTGGTTAGAGGCTCCCTCCACCATTAATTGGTCCAAACTGGGCTGGTTAGAGGCTCCCTCCACCATTAATTGGTCCAAACTGGGCTGGTTAGAGGCTCCCTCCACCATGAATTTGCCCAAACTGGGCTGGTTAGAGGCTCCCTCCACCATGAATTGGTCCAAACTGGGTTTTTTAGAGGCTCCCTCCACCATGAATTTGCCCAAACTGGGCTGGTTAGAGGCTCCCTCCACCATGAATTGGTCCAAACTGGGGTTTTTAGAGGCTCCCTCCACCATGAATTTGCCCAAACTCTGCTGGTTAGAGGCTCAATCCACCCTGATTTTCAAAACAAATGTTGGTGCCAACCTCAACTTACTACAAGGGCCAAATTCACTGCTGGTGACAAGCTCTCCTCACTGCAAGTGCCAAATACACATGTTTCAAGGTGTTTTCCTACTGTCAGAGAGGTGGTATTGAGTGTGTAAAGTGTGTAGTTGTTAGGCTGTGATGTTGGGGTAATAGAGGGTCTTTGGTGTGTTAGATGCCCCCAGACATGCTTCCCCTGCTGTCCCAGTGTCATTCCAGAGGTGTTGGCATCATTTCCTGGGGTGTCATAGTGGACTTGGTGACCCTCCAGACACGGATTTGGGTTTCCCCCTTAACGAGTATCTGTTCCCCATAGACTATAATGGGGTTCGAAACCCGTTCGAACACACGAACATTGAGCGGCTGTTCGAATCGAATTTCGAACCTCGAACATTTTAGTGTTCGCTCATCTCTAATCCCTAACAATGTGTTTTAAAAGAAGCCAATTTACCTATTAGTATGTATGAGGAAACTCATGCAAACATGGGGAGAAACTCCTGGCAGATATTGCACATAGTTGGATTCAAACCCAGGACCTCAGAGTTAAAAGGTAATAGCGCTAACCACTGAGCCATCATTCCACACACAATATCTCCCCCTTTCACAAATAAAAATAAATAGAGATGAGCGAACACTAAAATGTTCGAGGTTCGAAATTCGATTCGAACAGCCGCTCACTGTTCGAGTGTTCGAATGGGTTTCGAACCCCATTATAGTCTATGGGGAACATATACTCGTTAAGGGGGAAACCCAAATTCGTGTCTGGAGGGTCACCAAGTCCACTATGACACCCCAGGAAATGATACCAACACCCTGGAATGACACTGGGACAGCAGGGGAAGCATGTCTGGGGGCATAAAAGTCACTTTATTTCATGGAAATCCCTGTCAGTTTGCGATTTTCGCAAGCTAACTTTTCCCCATAGAAATGCATTGGCCAGTGCTGATTGGCCAGAGTACGGAACTCGACCAATCAGCGCTGGCTCTGCTGGAGGAGGCGGAGTCTAAGATCGCTCCACACCAGTCTCCATTCAGGTCTGACCTTAGACTCCGCCTCCTCCGGCAGAGCCAGTGCTGATTGGCCGAAGGCTGGCCAATGCATTCCTATGCGAATGCAGAGACTTAGCAGTGCTGAGTCAGTTTTGCTCAACTACACATCTGATGCACACTCGGCACTGCTACATCAGATGTAGCAATCTGATGTAGCAGAGCCGAGGGTGCACTAGAACCCCTGTGAAAACTCAGTTCACGCTAATAGAATGCATTGGCCAGCGCTGATTGGCCAATGCATTCTATTAGCCCGATGAAGTAGAGCTGAATGTGTGTGCTAAGCACACACATTCAGCTCTACTTCATCGGGCTAATAGAATGCATTGGCCAGCGCTGATTGGCCAGAGTACGGAACTCGACCAATCAGCGCTGGCTCTGCTGGAGGAGGCGGAGTCTAAGATCGCTCCACACCAGTCTCCATTCAGGTCCGACCTTAGACTCCGCCTCCTCCAGCAGGGCCAGCGCTGATTGGCCGAATTCCGTACTCTGGCCAATCAGCACTGGCTAATGCATTGTATTGGCGTGATGAAGCAGTGCTGAATGTGTGTGCTTAGCACACACATTCAGCTCTACTTCATCGGGCTAATAGAATGCATTGGCCAATCAGCGCTGGCCAATGCATTCTATTAGCTTGATGAAGCAGAGTGTGCACAAGGGTTCAAGCGCACCCTCGGCTCTGATGTAGCAGAGCCGAGGGTGCACAAGGGTTCAAGCGCACCCTCGGCTCTGATGTAGCAGAGCCGAGGCTGCACAAGGGTTCAAGTGCACCCTCGGCTCTGCTACATCAGAGCCGAGGGTGCGCTTGAACCCTTGTGCAGCCTCGGCTCTGCTACATCAGAGCCGAGGGTGCGCTTGAACCCTTGTGCACACTCTGCTTCATCAAGCTAATAGAATGCATTGGCCAGCGCTGATTGGCCAATGCATTCTATTAGCCCGATGAAGTAGAGCTGAATGTGTGTGCTAAGCACACACATTCAGCACTGCTTCATCACGCCAATACAATGCATTAGCCAGTGCTGATTGGCCAGAGTACGGAATTCGGCCAATCAGCGCTGGCTCTGCTGGAGGAGGCGGAGTCTAAGGTCGGACCTGAATGGAGACTGGTGTGGAGCGATCTTAGACTCCGCCTCCTCCAGCAGAGCCAGCGCTGATTGGTCGAGTTCCGTACTCTGGCCAATCAGCGCTGGCCAATGCATCCCTATGGGAAAAAGTTTATCTCACAAAAATCACAATTACACACCCGATAGAGCCCCAAAAAGTTATTTTTAATAACATTCCCCCCTAAATAAAGGTTATCCCTAGCTATCCCTGCCTGTACAGCTATCCCTGTCTCATAGTCACAAAGTTCACATTCTCATATGACCCAGATTTGAAATCCACTATTCGTCTAAAATGGAGGTCACCTGATTTCGGCAGCCAATGACTTTTTCCAATTTTTTTCAATGCCCCCGGTGTCGTAGTTCCTGTCCCACCTCCCCTGCACTGTTATTGGTGCAAAAAAGGCGCCAGGGAAGGTGGGAGGGGAATCGAATTTTGGCGCACTTTACCACGCGGTGTTCGATTCGATTCGAACATAGCGAACACCCTGATATCCGATCGAACATGTGTTCGATAGAACACTGTTCGCTCATCTCTAAAAATAAATAGACAAGAAGACACAAAAGCACCATAGGCATTCCCATATTCAAATGCCCAAAATATAAATATATAAAATATTTATCCCTTTCAGTGAACTCCATGAAGGAAAAAAAATCAAAATAGCCAAGCTGCCAAAAACAATTAAAATAAAATTTAATGTCATTAACAATAATGAATAAATATTGTAAAGGTAATGCACCCAAAGTATCCAAAAGCAAAATTGAAAAAAAAGTGCACTAAAATATAACTTTTAATAATACTGATGAAAAGCTTATTAGACACTAAATAAAATGGTAAGTAAACAAATTGAATGGGCTGTTTCTGGAGTGTGTGTCTCTCTACTACACTGTATAGATCAAAGGATGCATGGGTGTAGACCCTAGGTAAGTAATTGGTCCCCTTCAGAGCACTGCCTGACTCTATAACCAAGCAGAACTTAACAATAAGGGATAACCCCTCTAGATGTCTCTCGCACCCCAATATAGCACACACCTATACTGGGTCCGCAATATCCGAACCCAGCACTGGCACAGTTGAATTAACTAGGATAATGGTTATAATAATAATAATAATAATAAATTTTATTTATATAGCGCCAACATATTCCGCAGCGCTGTACAATTTGTAGGGTTCATATACAGACAGATACATAACAAAGAACGTCATTTCACACAATGGGACTGAGGGCCCTGCTCGCAAGAGCATACAATCTATGAAGTAGAGGGGGTGACACAAGAGGTAGCAGGGGCGGCATTGCTTATACACTGGTTAGGATAACACACACATCCACACTAACACACTAACACACACGGCCACTATAAACCGCCTGATGCGTTTCTCCGGTTAATTGCCGGTTCATCAGAGGCTACTGCATTTATATTATGGCCTAAACAGTGTTACCCAACTAATGGGTTAACACTGAAAGTAGCAGGTACGCTCTTAGTGTTGCAAGCTTCCGGCCAGCTGTGATGTCTAACCGCGAAGCGCCAGCTCTCGATCTCCGCTTGATATAGAGTGAGATCCGCCCCCACCTACGTCATCAGTGGGCAGGCCCGCTGCCGCAAACACGCTCCCCCTCCCCCAACAACACATAACCTGACATGCAGGTAAAAAGCAATGATCCATCTAAGATAAAAGATGAGGATAATACAATGCAACCACCATCCAGAAGTATAGGGGGCACAAGGGACAATTTATAAAATGCTCCAAATGATGACTATAAAAAGGAGGCATACAAAATGAACTCATTAAGCCCCTTAGGGGAAACTGTGTCAAAAACTAAGGTCCAACGGGCCTCCCTTTGGAGGACTTTGCAATCAAAATTGCTCCCTCTTGCTTGTCGTGTAACCAGTTCAACACGCTGGAAACACAGATTCCGCTGTCCCCTCCATGCACGTCCCATATGTGTTGGGCTACTGACGTGTCCTCCCTTCTTGCAACATCATTGACGTGCTCTCTGATCCTCCTGCGGAACTCCTTCGTTGTTTTCCCAACATATTGGAGTCTGCAGGAGTAGGTGATGACATACACAAGGCCTTGAGACCGACAGTTAACAAAATGGCCCACTTCGAACTTTCTTCCTGAATTTGCGCACATGACCTTCTTGCCCTTTTTAATAAATCCATAGGCCTTACATGAGCCATATGGAAAATTCCCCACAGTATGAGCCCTGGCTTGATCTAACCAGGTTGCATTCCGAGGTTCAGCTAACAGATGGCTATGGACCAGTTTGATCCTTAAATTATTCCCCCTTCTAAATGTTTAATTAGGGGTCCAGGCCTAACAAACTGGCCAACAATGGGGTCAGTCTTTAACATCCTCCATTCTTGTTTGATGATCTGCCTAATGCTTTCTGCTGCCCTGTCATACGTTGCCACAATTCTAGAGGAATTCCCATTCTCAGATGTATCCACACGGCTCCGGGGATTTAAGTATGCCTTCTTCAGCACGTTATTAGGGTACCCTCTCCTAATGAATCTCCCCTGCAGATCTTTCGCCGTGGATAGATGGTCGGACCTCCAAGAACAGTTCCTCCTAACTCGAAGATGTTTCCCCTTTGGAATACCTGCTTTAAGGGCTGGTGGGTGGCAAATTTCCCAATGCAACAGGGAATTTGCCGCAGTCGATTTCCTGTGTACACACGTACTTAACTGGCCTGTGTCTTCCTTACATATAGTAAGGTCAAGGTATAGTAAGGACTAGGTTCTATCTCATACGTAAAGTAGAAACCATAGTCATTTTTATTTAGCTCTTGTACAAAAGAGGCAAATTCTTCTAAACATCAGACATTTCCCAAAATGGTATCAAGAAAGTAAAACTTGCCCTGCAAAAAAAAAAAAAAAAAAAAAAACCCTTACACAGCTCTGTACATGGAAATATAAAAAGTGTATAGGTGTTCTAGTTTTGGATTGTTGTTAAGATGTACATAACATAAACATAACAAAAACTATATAATTTAGATATATCTATAATGGGTATAATGTAGCTAACACGTGATTTTCACTGTACAGTGATTGCTGTAAAATCAAACCCCGAAAATGGTGCAAATGCAGTTTTTTTTCTAATTCCACACCATTCAGAATTTTTCTCCAGCTTTCTAGTACATCGTATGAAATATTAAATGGTATTATCATGAAGTGCAATCTGTACCACAAAAACTAAGCCCCTCTAAAGCTCTGTGGACAGAACAATAAAAAATGATGGCTTTTGGAATTGGGGAATCAAAAACAAAAATGAAAACTTGACAAATGGTAGTGGCAGGAAGGAGTTAATGAAGCAAAAGAAACCAGAGACAAGTTACATTTTAGATTTGAGATCCATATTGTATAAAACAAGAGCAGATACTCCTAATATTTCAAAGCAATGTTCAAAGCATTGAAAATCTTTTTTATGGCAAGTTTATATCATATTCATGATGAAAACTCAGTAAATTTTAACCCCTTAACGCTCAGGTCAGTAATAGTACATCCTTGCAAGTTGCACGTTAGCGCTCAGCTCAGTACTATTACTGACCTGTAATGGCGCCATTTCTCCCGGCACCCGGTTGTATTACACAGCCAAGAGCCGGGACAAGCTGCCCCAGTCAATCTCTGGTCGAAGCTCCGCTTCGATCAGCAATTTTAACTCTTCAGATGCCACAGACAAACATGTCCGTAGCATCTAAAGAGTAGCGCAATATACCGACCTCCTCGGCAACCCCCGCAGCAAGATTGGGGGGTGCCCTGATGAATTTTATTAAGCCGGGGTCTAGCTAGTGACCCTGGGCTGCTAGCACCCCCGTGTACCTGGTTGATCCTGCCGTGATGCTGGAAGTGTTTCTATGCGTCTCTGTAGTACTAGACAAGCAATCAGAGTATTGCTGGTCCAAGTATCCTTATAGGAAAAATAAAAAATGTAAAAAAAAAAAAAAAAGTGTAAAAAAAATGTAATAAATGAATAAAGCCCCAAAATTCCCTTTTTCTATATTAAATGAGTTTTATAAAAATAAACCCTAAAAATTAATAAAAACTATGCATATTTGGTATCACCGCGACTGTAACAACCTGTACAATAAAAGTAAAACAACATTTCACCTGTACAGTAAACGTCTGGAAAAAAAACCAGAAAAAAAGGCCAGAAATAATTTTTTGCCATCTAACCTTACAAAATATGCTATAAAAAGTGATGAAAAAGTCATACCCACCCCACAACAGTACCAATAAAAATCACAGGTTGTCCCGCAAAAAATAAGCCCTCAACCAACTCTGTCAACTGAAAAATAAAAATGTTACGCATCTCAGAAGATGATGATGCAAAAATCATTAATTTATGTCTTCATATGGGTTTTTGTTCTACAAAATTACTAACGCATAAAAAAATTATATAAATTAGGTATCGCCATAATTGTACCGACCCGCAGAATAAAGGTAACATGGTACTTATGCTGTACGCTGTGCGGAAAAGCATTTAAAAAGTAAAATGCAATGCCAGAATTGATGTGGGTTTTTTTTTATCCACCAAAAAAGTTAATAAAAAATAGTCAATAAGTTATAGGCAACCAAAAATGGTGTCATTACAAAATGCATCATATCCCGGAAAAATACAAGCACTCAAATGGCTACGTCAAAACAAAAATAAAAAAAATAGCTTGAATAATGTGACGACAAAAAACCCCCCAAAATCGCCGATTCATTAGAACAAATCTGATTGCGTCAGGAGGGGAATATATAAGCGGTGCGAGCAGGATATTTCTACAAACTGCAGAAACAGAGTAATAAATATTATGGTATGTTTTGCTGTTAACCCCTTCTTTGTTACAAAAAAATGGAAAATGTGCATAAAAAAGTGACATTTGAAAATTTCACCTCCATTTTGCATTAATTCCTGAGGAACACCTAAAGGGTTGATAAAGTTCCTATATACAATTTTGAATAGTTTGAAGACTACAGTTTCTAAAATAGGTTCATTTATGGGTCTTTTCTATTATATAGGCCCCTCAAAGTCACTTCACAACTAAATAGGTCCCTAGAATACAAAATCTTGAAATTTTCTAGAAAATCTGACAATTTGCTACTAAAGTTATAAGCCTTCTAACTTCCTAGAAAAGTAAAAGGACATGAAGAAACAATGCCAATATAAAGTAGACATATGGGAAATGTTAATTAGGAAGAATTTTGTGTGATATGATTGTCTGTGTTTTTAGGGGAATAACAGAAACTTTAAAAATTGATAATTTTATGAAATTTTCAATATATTGTCCTTTTTTTTTAACAAACTAACGCAAAGTATAATGACCAAAATTTACCACCAACATAAAGTACAATGTGTCACGAAAAAACAATCTTGGAATCACTTGGATAGGTAAATGCATTATGAAGCTATCCTCGCATAAAGCAAAAGACATCATATTTGAAAAACAGGGTCTGAGCCTTAAGGCCCAAACTATCCTGCATCCTTAAGGGGTTAAAAGAATGATTCTTTTACCAGTTTGAGTCTACAGCCCAGCTGTCAACTCAGAATTATTCAATGTTAATTTATAGATATTTTTCAACAGACCTTTAATCCATTTGTTTAGTAGAAAAAAACAGAGCCTGGAAATAAGTCTAGAACTGGCATATCTATATTTGGAGTTCCTTTTAAAAATCGATAATGACCTAATCCATGCCAAAGCATACATCATAAGGCAAAGATCTATAGATAATATAGACTAAGAGAAATATGTTCTGTAATTTAATCTTCAATAATGTACCATACAGGACATATATTTCATATTTTATACTGGTCTGATTGTCAATTTAATCAATGTTTTTTGTTTTTTTTTCAAATTTTTTAAAATGCTGTTTAAAGAGGTTGTCGTAAGATTACACTTAATCAAATATCACATCAGATATCCACAGGATAGGTAATAAAAGTATGGTCAATAGGCAGCCACTGGGATCTGAAAAATGCATCACCTTGTCCCACTGCTTAAAGGGATCCTATCATTCACACATTATTTTTTCTAGTTACCACGTCAGAATAGCCTTAGAAAGGCTATTTGTCTCCTACCTTTCGTTATCTTCCCGGCGCCGCTGTTTGCCTACAATCCCGGTTCATGTTGGTATGCAAATTAGCTCTCTCGCAATTAGCTCTCTCGCAGCACTGGGGCGGGCCCCAGTGCTCAAACAGCACTGAGGGTGTCCACAATGCTGCAAGAGAGCTCTCTCCAGCGCCATCTCCATCTTCATCAGGAGCGTCCTCTTCAGCTTCTTCTTCCGGCGGTGGCTTGTAACTTCTAGTCCATGGGCCTTATCAGAGCTGACTGCGCATGCCCACAGGCCACGAGAAAATGGCCGCTTACAATACTGTGCAAGTGGCCATTTTCTCGTGGCCTGTGGGCATGCGCAGTCTGCTCTGTCCAAGCCACCGCCTGAAGAAGAGGCTAAAGAGGACGCTCTTAACGAAGATGGAGGCGGCGCTGGAGAGAGCTCTCTTGCAGCATTGAAAGGAGACGAATAGCCTTTAAGGCTATTCCGATGTGGTACCTAGAAAAAATAGTGTGTGAATGATAGGATCCCTTTAAAATAAGTGGCAATCTAGCCTATGTACCTTTACGACTTTCAACTATATCTGAAAGCTGGAAATATCCGAAAGCAGGATGTACCTTCCTATGACAGTACCATAGAGATGAATTGAGTGGCAGTGACCATCCTTAACCTAATATTGGGTAGCAGATACAGTAGTTACAGATTGTAAAAGAATTTAGCGAACCTGGGAGGTACAGACCATGTTCAAGTTTGCTTAACACTTAAACCAGCTCTCTACTTTGGATAATGGTAGCATAGTATGCTGGAACATTGTTTATTGCTATAATGAAAATGGTCCACAGAATGAAGTTAACACTTACTTAATCAAGGGTGCTTTCACATGGAGGAAAATGGTGCTGAATTTGGTGTGGAATCTGCATAACATTCATCGCTGAAAAAAAAAGCCTCCCATTGTCTTTTTCCAGCACGTAATCTAACACAGATTCCACACCAAATTCAGCGCCATTTTCCTCCATTTGAATGCACCCTAATGCAAATAAGGTAAAATTGCATTTTTTCTATTCCTACTAGAAACAAATAAACTCAATCAAACAAGTTATTTACCCAAAAAAATAATGACATTGAAAAATAAACCCCTACTGCAAAAAATAAGCCATCATATGCTGATGGAAACCAAAAAAATTTTATGTCTCTCAAAAGACAGTGATTAAAAAAAACATTAAAAAATGCTTTGGTCAAAATAGGCCCCTTCGTTGATGGTTTAACATGTCACTTTTTATGCAAAATTTCATGATACATATAGATAAAAGTTACAAATGTATTTTTTTTTCTACTGTGCAAATCTATATTGCGTTTGTGTGATGCCAACTTAAAACCAGCATGATGTGCATAGAGAAGTCATACATCACTTTCATTCCATTCCACTGGGTGGAACTGAAATGGACAAGGAAAAAAAAATAAGAGAGTAAAATAAAATATGACTAAAAGCTCAAAGCTTTGACAATTTGGAATCATGCATGCAAAACATTTAAACTTCCTTCTCACAGACAGTAATAAATTCCACTCATGAATTTTCAGTGAGTATGTCTTATCTTGAAACTCCTCTTTTAACCTAGATAATGTTTCCTGAGCAGGAACCATTAAAATAAAATTGTATTTTGCTTTTACAAGCCAAGGCTTCTTGTGAGAAGCTAAACTTGCCACTAAAGAATGACAGAACACAATTGACCTCATTCAGTGTGGTTCATAGGATATTTTTTAGAAAAAAACAAAAACAGTCCGTAAGGAGAACGACAAGCAAAGCAGAAATGTGTTCATGATGTACCAGCATCTCAAAAATACACTTGCAAGTTCTAATAAACACGTCAGTCACGAGATGCTCCGAAAAACTTTAATTGCATACGAAGATGTTGATGGAAAACTATAGTAACCAAAAAAAAGTTGTGAATCCAGACAGTAGAGAATAGTCACACACAGCCACATGCAGACACCAAAAATGACAAAATTTGCAACCTGCATAATACCTTTGGTTGAATTGCTCCAACGGTTACCTTCTGAATAATGGGACAAAGTCAAGAGATTGACACATGAGGCACCAGCACCAGATCCAAAAACTGTTATTCTTAAAGGATCACCACCAAAAAATCCAATGTTTTCACTAGTCCAACGTAAGGCTTGAATAAGGTCAAGAAGGCCATAATTTCCCTTCGCGGCTTGATCACCAGTGCTTAGGAAACCTGCACAAGAATAAATATGGATCATTATTGAAATGTTTTACTTTAGGAAACAAAATAATATCTGCCATCGAGATCTTTTTTTCGTCACATTATTCTATTTTTTAGCACATTTTAAATAATATTCACATATAAGAAATAACATGAGGATGACACCACAGTGACAGATTTGAATTATCTACAAAGATTATCCACCAATATAGAGGAATTACATAAATACCAGGTTGGAATATAATTTTAGTATGTGCAAAGCTGGAAATATTTCAAAATAACTGTGATGATGATAATAATCTTATAAAAATATGTAATACCTATGAAGACTATGATTACATAAAATATTGCCACCAGAATAGCTCATCTCCACTCGGTTGCTATTTCAGAAGGTGCTACTTAGCTTCTTACTGCCAGTGGTACAAGGGTTTTATACTGTAATTGATCCGGACTCCCAAAGATACAGAAGACATAGATATCAAGCTTATGGAACACTATTATTCCACATTGATATTGCATGCATAGATATTTTGCAACATATTAACAATTCTGTTTCATACATTGATACATTTAAGTATTGAATTGATACACATGGTGGCTTCTAGAGATGGGCTTTGTTTCGAGTCAAGTTTGACCAGAATATTCCAAATTGTTTAGTTTTTAATGAAACTGACAAATGGAGATTAGTCTTGGATTAACTAAAATGGTATACACTGCAATAAATTATTAGATTGTGGCGTCTCTTCAGACCCCAGATTATAATAGGTGGAGGTCCAGGGTAGATGACAAACAAAAAATAAAAAAAAATTTGTACTCACCTTTCCACACCTCTTTTGGCTGTCCTCGTGGTGTCCAGTGCTCTCCTGGGGACATCAGGCACATGTGGTCACTGCTGAAGCCTATGTTAGGGACACAGTGGTCAAATGGACATGCTGAGCGTCATGATGTTCGGCATGCCCACATGATTGATGAGGCCCAATCACTAGTCTCAGCAGTGATCCCTGGAAGATGATGTCACCGAGGAGGCTGAGAGTGAGCGATAGATTGAGAGAGTGAGTCAAGGAGGTCCAAAAGAAGTGAGGGAAGGAGAGTATAAATGTTTTGTATTTTTAACACCTTTTCTGGGCCTCCACCTATTATACTCTGGGGTCTGAAGAGACCCTAGAGTATAATAATTTAACTTCTGATCCTATCCACACTTCTTTGACCTGGAACAAATTTGGGACCCGAGCCACCGAAACCTGAAATGAATCTTAAGAGAATCGCCCATTTTCCATTGCATCAAAAAGTTTATCTATCACATAGCACCATCTCAGTACATTGGCAACACTTCTACCACTATGTAACTCAGAGGTTACCTTATATTTTGAGTGGTCAAATGTTTATATAATACTGCTGTATATCATTATCTACCAAACATAAAACCTTAAACTGAGAATTTACAAAAACTATGTCTAGGTGTATTGGAAAAGACATGGTTCTTGTGGCCAAGTAGTAGTTTCTAGTTCTGGTTTACTAATTTTTGGTACAGATGTAACTTTCTTAGCTGTCCTCTTGGCTGGACAGGTTCTCCTATATGTATAGTTCAATTAAGCTATTTTTCTTTCAGAATTCTGACGTAAATTGCACCTAAAATCTGTCTAACATGTTATGCATCACATTTATCGTGTTTTAGATACTTTTCCAAACTGTGCTGAAAAGGGAGAGACCTCGTGGAAAATGCGTATGGCCATGTGGGAAATGTACATGGCCTAAGTTACAACTCTATGTACCAAAAATGCACCAAGGACTTTTAAGCCAACTAATAAATAGTGTAACGTTTGACTAGACAGTCTAACAATACGCCAGATTTATCAAACAGCATCAGACACTTTGATAAATCTGGCACAGTTTAAGATTGTCTATTCTAAGTCTGCACTGTCCAAGACTTAGACACTATTAATAAATCTGCCCCAGTGATTCTACTATAAGTTATCACAAAGTGCTAACTCTCCTATATCTGTCTATGTGTTGTCAACAAATAGGGAGGATGAATTACAACCTTCGAGGGTTTTGCTAGCATGTTGAATTGGTTTTATGAGAGTTCGAGGTCCTAATCCCATTGGAAACAAGAGTGGCACGTCTGTGTTTACTCTATTGGCCATAGTAAAATAGTAATAAGAGATGCAAAAGCTGAAAACACTAACATTAACTCATCGAAGTACAATCCTATAACAAAACAAAAAAAAGAACTTTACATATAAATGAAAACCTCCATTAAAAGTCAGTAAATGTTTTTTACTCCAAGGGTTTTTCCCATCTCACTTTGGTGGACATGTCACCATTTGCAGGTAATTTAAATTCCCCTGACCTTTGTCCCATGGCTGCTGTAAATGGAAAAGAGACTGTGCATGTGCGGCACTCTCCATTCATGTATATGTAAGTTCTGAAAAAACAAGTAATTTTACCTCCCAAAAATGAATAAAGGAATGTCATATTTAAAGCCACATCTCTATTTATAATAATCATAGCACATATGTTGGGGGATCTCCATTCTTGAGATAGGTACAGATCCTGGAAATAATTACAAATTTTAATCATCTGCCACATTAGCAATGCATATGGTGTAAACAGCATTGCCAAACGATCTGCTCTGTTCTGGTCTAGGTATGTACCACTTCCACACCGACTGTTTTTGCATTCAGCGGGATGAGGTGGGAGGGCATTGGAGGAAGTTGGAGGTTGGAAGACCCAAGCTGAACTCCTACACCAGGGCCCATGAGTCTTAGTTATGCCCATGGATCATGGAGATAGACCAACATCTGTAATACATTTACAACATAGCCTTCAAATAGGTAATAAATATCTGAATTTGAAATGAAAAACCCCTTTCATTTCCACTTATACTGAATTGCAGCTTCTATCACAAAAGCAAGTGTGTTGGAATTTAAGGTCTGATCTCCAAGAATCTCATGGTTGTTCGGTGTCTCAGCATACAATAGCTTACTATCTGGGACGTCTGTTTATCTATCTATCTATCTATCTATCTATCTATCTATCTATCTATCTATCTATCTATCTACACATGTGGACAAAATTGTTTTACCCCTCGTTTAATGAAAGACAAACCCGCAATGGTCACAGAAATAACTTGAATCTGACAAAAGTAATAGTAACCAAACTACGTGTTGAAAAGCCACAAAGCTTCTGGAAGAATGTCCTATGGACAGATGAGACAAAAATCAAACTTATTGGCAAGGCACATTAGCTCTATGTTCACAGACGGAAAAATGAAGCGTATCTTGAAAAAAAAACTCTCCCTACTGTGAAACACGGAGGAGGCTCTGTTATGTTCTTTGTTCTTCTATGTGCTTTGCTGCATCTGGCACTGGGTGTCTTGAATCTGTGCAGGGTACAAGGAAATCTCAAGACTATTCCGAAGTGGCCTTCTATGAGCCATGACCAAAATCCTATTGAGCATATTTGGAAGGAGCTGAAACATGGTGTCTGGAAAAGGCACCCTTGAAACTCGAGACAACTGGAGCAGTTTGCTCATGAGGAGTGGGCCAAAATCGCTGTTGAGAGGTGCAGACGTCTCATTGACAGTTACAGGAATCATTTGATTGCAGGGATTTCCTCAAAAGTTTGTGCAACAAAATATTAAGTTATAGGTACCATCATTTCTGTCCAGGCCGCTGTCATGAGTTTTATTATTTAAAAATTCTTCTGAAGCAAGGTTGTTAAGCAATGTCTGACTTTATTTTTTTCATTTTCATAGAATTTTTATTTATTATTACTTTTGTCAGATGAAAGTTATTTCTGTGGCCATTGTGGGTTTTTCTTTCATTAAACGAGGAGTACCAACAACTTTGTCCACGTGTGTATCTATCTAATAATAGGGATTTTTCTATCTCTCTCTACATGTAAATTTCTCCTACATTTTATGTAAATAACATAATACTTATGTATCAGACATTTTATATGTTATAATAAAGCTATGTTTTATTAGCAACTGTATTAAACTGCAGACCATCTGGTATTTTAATCTATCAATTAAGAAGGAAAAACTTCTATAAAGTTTCTGGTTTATGATTCTTCACCAGTTTGAACTTTAATTTCCTACCAAGGTTGTTTAATTTCCTTTGTACAGACAAAGTACTTTATATTAGTTTGTCTCCTATTATCCACTATCTATTACTGTCAATATGAGGTATAACAGTGTGTTTACTATGACCTGTGTGAGTAGACATTTCTTACATTATTTCCTTGAATAAACTAATAAAAGCTATTTTTATGGAATATTAAATTACAATAGTGCTAAAAACAGATGAAACCACTGGAATACAGTATTGTATGACATGTTTGAATATACAAGGTCTCTTTACTGTACTGGGTCAATAATGTATTGAGGCAGACTTAAAGGAGTTTTCCAGGCAAAAAAAAAATCATTGTTCAAAATTTGTTAGTGTTGTTAATAGGTTATTACTAGAGATGAGGGAACAGTAAAATGTTCGAGGTTCGATAATCGTTTCGAGTAACCCCTCAATATTCGACTACTGCTCGTTTCAGGGGTAGGCAACGTTCGATCAAATTATACTTACCAAGTCCACGAGTGAGGGTCCGGCTGGATCCTCCGAGCAGTCTTCTCCTTGCAGCGTCCCCGCGGCATCTTCCAGCTCTGAATTCACTCTGCCAGGCATCGGGCCTGGGCAGAGCAGACTGTGCATGCCCGCCCTACAAGCGGACATGAGCAGTCGTCTCTGCCCAGGCCCGATGCCTGGCAGAGTGAATGAAGAGCCGGAAGACGCCGCGGGGAAGCTGCACGGAGAAGACTTCTAAAGGTAGGAGAAGAACCAGCATTGATTGGCCGACTGTATAGCATTCGGCCAATCAATGCTGGTTCTGCATCGAACTTTTACATTCAAACAGCGAGTGGTACTCGATCGAGTACGAGTATTTCGAATACCATAGTATTCGATCGAATACCTACTCGATCGAGTACTACTCACTCATCTCTAGTTATTACAACCAAATGCCTTTAGCAGTCTTTTGAGTGATTTCTGGGGGGGGGGGGAGTCCCTGGCATCTTTTGCATTTGTTTACATGGGTAGCTTTCTACTCTGTTTTATTACAACTACCATGATGTATTGCACTTCACTAAGAGCTGACTTCCCCTCCCTCCTTCTCTCACTGCCTCCTCCCCATCCCTTTCTCACTCACACCCAATCCCCGTTTCCCTAGCTAGCCTGCCCACTAGTCCTTTCTAACTAACTCACCTCTCTTACCCCATCATACTTACCTGTCTTCAGGGAAAGACCTTTTGGGCACTGGACTTCACTTGTTCTGGGTGGCCGCTGTCCGGCCACTCCTGCACAATAGAGCCAGAATTCCCCAGAAGTGATGTATTTGTCCAGAGGATACGACAGCAAGACAGGTAAGTAAGATGGGGTGGTGGGGTGGTGAGCATTGCTGACATTTCAATTCTGGAAAAGGGGAAATGCAACATCGGAAAATGTGCCTGGGTGGTCATATGACTGCCCCTGCTATCTAGATACAGTAAGTGATTTAGATCGGTTTATCTCAAACAACTGCTTTAATATAAGACAATGCTGTCCTATGTAAGGACCTCATAGGATGTAGAGAGGTTCACAGCTTGGCTCCCTTCATGAATACACTGTACTTATAGTATTTGTGTATTAGTTGATTGATCCACAAATTAGTCAAACTGTATAGACAATATGGTAGTAAGACTGGCTCCACCAACTACTGACTAGACTTTAGTTCACTGACTGACCCTCCACTATCCAGGTCTAATTTAAAAATGTCAGAAATGATAGAATATTGTATCTCAAGACCATTACTTGAGAATCTAGAAAATCAATTAAAAAGCACATTATGATCTGAATGTAGATGATATACATAGAGGTTTTACTCAAAATGTAAGCAATCTTAAATCACAATAATTATGTTAATTTATAGTAATAGCAATACAAGACAATTAAGTTAGTAGAAACACAATATGTGAATATGAGACCATAAGATGAGGTCCTATTGCCAGGAGCTAAAGTATTTATAGATATTACCCACACCTCCTTACCATGGGACCCTCATGGGAAAAGATAGGATATTTTATCCTTTACTGACTTGTCATGTGTTGAAATATAATATGAATAAATAAAATCAATATAATAAAAATATAATAAATAATATAAAATCAATCATCAAATGACCATATAACCCAATATTAGAGTCCAAATAATGTCCATTTAAGTCACTCTCAAGGGTATAAGCCATATGTATGTTGTATATAGGACCCAGTACCCCTTTACAATGATAAACAAGCACAACTAGGATAATAAGAAAAGGTCTCTGAATAATCTGGTTTAGCCATATATTGCCCATTTATTTCTCCAGTATTCAACCTCCTTTAAGGATTATAACATAAATTGGTTGTTCCATTTGCTGTTATTTATATGCACTTCATAAAATGAGGCATAAATATGAGAAATGACCATCTAGTACACAGCACTTCTCACCAATCTACAACTGAAAGTATTGCCAAGTCTGCCCTTTCATACATTGGGCTCTAAACAGAGGCCGCAGCGTAGGACGTTAAGGCAGCACTGAAATACGGAAACATGGAAGACAGACAGCAGGAAAAGACCACATAGTCCACTTAGCCTGCCCTTATATTATTTTATTTCCTCAGTTCCTCAGATCCTCCAATGACCTCCTACTCCGCTCTGCCCTCATCCGCTCCTCACACAACCATCTCCAAGATTTCTCCCGTGCATCCCCCATACTCTGGAACTCCTTACCAAGACACATAAGGGTCAGTTCACACGTGAAAACCGCCTAGCTTATTTGTGCGAGGTAAAAAACCTCGAGGAGTTTTTTTGACGCTGTTTTTTGCATTCCGCGCGGTTTTTGACGAGGTTTTTGACGCGGTTTTCGCTAGCGGTTTTCGCTAGGTTTTTTTTTCCTATATGTGCTATAGAAACTGCAGGTGAAAACCGCGCGGTTTTTTGCAAAAAACCGCGCGGTTTTGTGTGCAAAAAACCGCGCGGTTTTTTACCGCGCGGTTTTCGCCTCCCATTCACTTCTATGCAATTCTTCAGGCGTTTTCCGCCTGAAGAAAGGTCATGTCGCTTCTTCAGGCGGAAAACGCTAGGAGGAAAAAAAAAGCTAGTGGTCTACATAGACCACCATGTTAAAGGAGAGGTTTTTGAAGCGAATTCCGCTGTCAAAAACCTCCCCTTTGCCCACGTGTGAACTAGCCCTAAGACTGATCCCCACAATCACAGGCTTCAAGAAGGCCCTGAAGACTCACCTATTCAGGAAGGCCTACAACCTCCAATAACAATATCACCACACCACCATCTGAACTGTCTCCCCCTCTCCTCCTGTCTCTACCCCCTTCCCTCATAGATTATAAGCCCTTGCGGGCAGGGCCCTCTACCCCACTGTGCCAGTCAGTCATTGTTAGTATTATATCTACCTGTATATTTTGTGTACTGTATGTAACCCCCAAATGTAAAGCACCATGGAATTAATGGTGCTATATAAATAAACAATAATAATAATAATTAATAATAATTTCATATACATCTTATCTTATAATAGACATGTCTGTATCCCAGGCAAGCTTAAATTCACTTAGTATAGATTTCCCAACTACATCTCCTGGAAGTTTGCTCCAAGCCTCAACTACAGGTACTATTTCAGCAAAAAAACAAACAAACAAACATTTCCTGACATAACTTCTGATTTTCCCCTAAGAATGTGCCCCCCTTTTTTTTATTTTTGCTTAATATATATATATATATATATATATATATATTTTAATTAAAAACACTTCCTACCTGGATGATCAGAAGCCTCAGTATTAGCCTGCAGAGGAGCTTTATGGATCTCTAGATCGCTAGCTTTGAAAATGGCTCCTCTGGTCTAAAACAAAAATGGATTTTCAGCTTTTGCTTAGAAGCACTACAAAGCAGCATGATGCTATATAATGTCGGTGACCTATCCACAGAAGAACGTTATGTGGTTTTATGTTAACATTTCATGAAAATAAAACACTCTAAGCAAAACTGATGCACTGTGTTATACCTAGCGCAGGGCCGGAGGGGGCAGTGCAAGACTTAGGGATTCAAAGGACAGCAAAGGTATTGATGTGTCATGTACCACCCCTTAGGTCCTGCCACGGACATAAAACAGTGTGCCAGCAGTATTTGAAGTGTGCCTTGAATAAAATGGAGACATATTAGATTTTCAGCATATATATATACTGTAACAATGGCTACATGGAAAATACTAAAATAGTTAATTAACTCCAACTAATGACTATTCACACAACACGTTCATGTCTGAGAAGTTCTGCTAAAGACTAAGCCGATAACATTTCAATTAGCGGCTTCACATTTCTAAAACTTTACACCAAATGCGTTCTGATAACAAAGTAATTTAATAAGAACGGCAGTAAAATCATTTTCTCTTGTTTGTGATATTTACAATTAACTGGACATAGAAGTATAAGGAATGAAATGTATTGTATTCAATTTCCATAAGATCTTATCTTCAGTATACCAATAGCTATGTTATACTTGTTGTTACCAGCCAGTAGTCTGTAGACATGTTATAAGTTTCATCTCTGTCGATCTAGTTTGTGAGCTAAACATGGTTCTTTCCATTATTTGCTTAATTTAAAGGAAACTCTCACCATAAAAATACAGTCTAATCTCCCGCTATCATATTATAAAGCAGAATCATCTGAATAGATTGATGTATATGATTGCAATCCCTGCCCTTTCTGTGCTAAGAGCCTACTAGGTGGTGTCACTCAATAATTGACAGCTAGCCCTGAGATTTCTGTTAATCACTGATAAGGACTGCCTACTGGACACCTAATGCTACATTCAATGGTACAAGAAGCTTTTCCCATAAATTTATATAGCAATGTTCTCAGCTCCTCCTGTTCTGGTGTAAACTGTTGGCAGATCAAAATGCGTTATCAGCATGATAGGTTTCCTTTAAGAACTTGTAGACTTTGCTGCAATATTGAATATTGTATCCAGTTTCAAATACCATATTTGCTTTTTTCTGCTCCATTTCAAAGGGCAGCGTCTATCACAGGGAAGTTTTCTAACAAGTTGCCTATTCAAAGCCTAGCCAAATGCATAGGACCTATATGGTGGACCTTGCAGGTAACACTATATAATGTCTCCATAAGGCACTGTATTCTCCCAAACTAATGCTGCTAGAAGAAAATAGCTTCATAATATGGCATGCAACTGATTACACTACAATTTTTTTTTTTTAACGTAGATTGTGAGCCCCATATACTGCTCACAATGTACATTTTTCCCTATCACTTTGTGTTTGTAGTATGGGAGGAAATCCATGCAAACATGGGGAGAACATACAAACTCCTTGCAGTTGTTGTTCCTGGTGGGATTCAAACCCAGGACTCCAGCGCTGCAAGGCTGCAGTGCTAACCACTGAGCCACCATGTTGCCCCCTCACAGTACAATTTTTACTCATATATGTATAGTAAAACTTGTTACTGTACGTGTTACTGCCTTATGGCAAGGCATCGGGATCATATTACAGATCTCTGTCACAAAACTGAACTATGTCCATCTGAAAGAGCCCTTAAAGGATCTGTAAAGGATTAGAAAAACATGGTTATTGGTTTGGTTTGTTTTTTTACAATGATGGCACAATAACTGCCCACAGATTGTGAGATGTATTGCATTCATTTGTGCACAAGAGTGCTACTGTTTTTGGAAAACAGCAGACATATTTTATCTAAAAGTTTGCTTAAATGTGCTTGAGGGGGAGTTCACACGGAGTAACGTGCCACGGTAAGTATACGCTGTGTGAGATTTTGTGGGCCGTAAACACCGCGTTATTTTGTGGCCGCAAAATCGTACACGGCATATACGTGCCACATCACGCGGCACGTTACTCCATTTGAACTCCCCCTAAGTGTGATTAAGAATGCTCTTAAATCCCAAGTAGACAATGTAAAAGGTTATATGAGAGTCACCACAAGACTTTAATCCTTGCATCCTGTGTAGAAGTCCTATAAAGCTTTTAGTCTAGAACAGGGCAAAGAAAGACTATTCTAGCTGAAAACCCACCTAATTTTCCAATGCTATAGCTTGAGGCCACTCACGGTGACTAAGAAAGGACTATTCCAGCTTATGAATTTGTCAGACTAAAAGCAAGTCTACCTTATTGCTACAACCATGCTATAAGACATCCTACTAATATTATAAGTGTGAAAGTTTGTGTGTTTGGATGTTTGGATGTTTGTGAGTTTGGATGTTTGTTCCTCAATCACGCTAAAACGCCTGGACGGATTTGCGTGCAATTTTCCACAAACATAGTTTTCCCTTAGGATTGAGTCACAGGCTACTTTTGGTGCCACTAAACAACATGGCTTCCTAGCAGGAGACTCACAAAAGCAGGACATCTAGCCCCAGCTATAGACTCACACACACTGCCTGGCATTTCCTGCCTCAACCTGCCTGCACACTCCTTACTGTCACCTCAGGAGTAGCCCTCACTCTACTCACTCAATATAACAGATCACATATAACACATCACATTCACATTGTCTGTATCACTACATACACAATATAACACATCAGCTATAGACTCACACACACTGCCTGGCATTTCCTGCCTCAACCTGCCTGCACACTTCACTACATACACAATATAACACATCACATTGTGTGTATCACTACATACACAATATAACACATCACATTGTGTGTATCACTACATACACAATATAACACATCACATTGTGTGTATCACTACATACACAATATAACACATCACATTGTCTGTATCACTACATACACAATATAACACATCACATTGTCTGTATCACTACATACACAATATAACACATCACATTGTCTGTATCACTACATACACAATATAACAAATCACATTGTCTGTATCACTACATACACAATATAACACATCACATTGTCTGTATCACTACATACACAATATAACACATCACATTGTCTGTATCACTACATACACAATATAACACATCACATTGTCTGTATCACTACATACACAATATAACACATCACATTGTGTGTATCACTACATACACAATATAACACATCACATTGTGTGTATCACTACATACACAATATAACACATCACATTGTCTGTATCACTACATACACAATATAACACATCACATTGTGTGTATCACTACATACACAATATAACACATCACATTGTGTGTATCACTACATACACAATATAACACATCACATTGTCTGTATCACTACATACACAATATAACACATCACCACATTTGCTATCCCACCAAACTTTTTAAAGCACTTTTACAGTTTCACACATCTGTGTCCGCTCAATTCTCAAATCACCGCAGACGAAGTCGTGGGTAAAAGCTAGTTATATATATATATATATATATATATATATATATATATATATGTATATATATATTTAATTTCATTATTATGAAAGCCTAATTTTATTAACTTAGCTCTTCTATTTCTAGAATATATACTGCTAAGCTACCAGCAATGGTAAAAGCAGCAATTGTACCTTTCTTATTTTACCCTTTATATAGCAAGTAAAGAATAAAAGAACTCGAATCATTTGACAAGTGACTGCTAGCGCTATTTTTATGATTATAATTATGTTATTTGGGGGAAACATGGTTCATAGATGTCTTGGCAATTGAAGTTGAGCTTTGACCTTTCAAGCAAATCAAAGAACAACAGTGCATCAATGTCCTTGTTGCAGAGCAGCAGAACTCATTCCACACACTTGTCATTGTGTGCTCATAAAGACAGATCTACCATCTCATATTAATTCTCACTCGCAAACAGGTTGTGTCCTCAGGTCAGGAATGAAGTAATCAGCTCAGCATGAACTGCGGGAAAAGTGACAGTAGATTTGGCAGCCCCATATCTAATAGAGTATATCCTATAGCTCTCCGTTTCCTGCAGGGCTCATCCGTAACCTTTATAGTCACTTTTATTTCAAAATAATTAGAACCTGAAAGGCATTTCTGCTTGTTTAATTTATTTATATATTTGGTTTTAATAAACCTGCCAGTGATTTACCAGTTACATTAACTGGATATACACAGAGATTTGCATGTAATGTACAGTGGGAGTAAGATCCCATTAAGATATTTCATCTTAAAATACAGCGCGGAAAAGCTGTTTTTTTGTTTGTTTTGTTTTTGTTGCTGATTTTGCAGTTTATGTGTTAATCTGCAACAAAGAAAGTGTTTTGTACATACACAATGATACATTGTATTTCTTTCTAGTAGAAATACAAAAGTAGACAGTACTCCAAAAAAGATATAGTTAGGCCCAGTTCACATCTGAATTCTGTATTCCGTTTGGAGAGTCTGCTTAGGGACCCCCTGCGTGGAATGCTGAACGCATTAAAAAGCAATGAGCAATGAAAGCACATGGACTGCATAGACTATATTGGGGTCCGTGTGTTTTCTATGTGGTGTCCGCATGAATCATGAAAAGTAGTTCAAGCAGCACTTTCCTCTCCGCATGATTTGTGCGGACACAGCGTTGAAAACACACGGACCCCAATATAGTCATTAAACACTCAGTCCCCAAGCGGACTTCGCAAACATAATATCAAACGCAGATGTGAACCAGACCTTAAAAAAGTAAAGGTACTTTATTGCCTCATACCAGCAATTATGTCCGCTCAAAATATTGAGCCTTTTTGAGTCTCTTCTATTTACATTGAGTTTTGGACTTTATTTAGTCTGTCTAGTAAATTCTTGGACTCCAAATGAAATGCCAGAGCCCCTTGCCTTACACCACTTTGCTGAGCCATCCCTTTAAGAGCTGGATCAGTTGGAAGTGTGTCCAGTGAGAGCTGGTAATGTCAGGCGATGCATGATACACTACCTACTGTCACACGCTCCAAAACCCCTTGTCTAGGAGGAATAACAAAGGAACAGTAGAGTTCTGAGAAAAGATACTCCTGAATTGTTATTTCATGGGGAATACAAGTATTTCCTACTACATCAGACATGTCAGGAGAGGTGACTGTAACACTGATCTGCACGTAAAATCAACTATCCCTTGATATCATATTGTATTCTGGCATCCTTTCCTCAATAGGAATGCTTCTGAAAAGTTATTATATGTAACAAGTGTGACATGTCTTCATGGGAGCTTGTCGTCTGTATCATTTAGTATATAGAATTGATCACAAGACATCGCCCTGTGTAAACTGGCATGTGATGGCGACAATCACGCGGTATGGGAGAGGAACATCAGAGAAATCATTTACTCTGCATCAGCCTGTCTACAAGGCAGAAACAAGCAAGTGCCAATTGATGCTTTATATTGTCGATCATTGCTTATCACACTAGCACTTAAGCTCAAGACACACATTGAGGTTTTTGTTTTCTAATTTGGCAGCTTTTTTTTTTTTTTTTTTTTTTTTTTTTTTGGCGACTTTTTTTGAGTTGGTTCCAGGAGTAGATTGAGAAATATATAAAGGAAGGATTCGATCCTGATTTTGGCTAATAAAAAAAAAAAAAATCACACCAAAAGTAACAAAAACTCAGTGTGTCTGTAGCCTAATGCAGCGTTCACAATTGCGCCACTGTCCGCCCTTTGTAAATTTGCCCAAGGGAAAACAGCTTGGGGACGGCTTGCCGGCGGTCAGTCTAAAAACCCATTCATTTTGACAGGTTTTTAAAGCGAACCATCGGTGTCCATATGCAGCCTCTCCACCATGTAACCGTTTTTTTGCACGGACACAAAGTCCTGCATGTCCAACAGTGGCCATCCAAAAAAGTGGATTCACGGCAGAAAAGCTGCATATGGACACTGGTGGTTTGCTTTAAAAACCCATCGAAATGAATAGGTTTTTAAACTGACCAGCAGCAAGCCATCCAAAGCAGTTTTTCCGGGGATTTAGGCGGAATCACGGTGGACAGCTCAAGGCGTAAGTGTGAATGCTGCATAAATCTGTAATATGAACCATTTTTAGTCGCTCAGTCACCTACAAGCGAAACAGTGGATAGTAATAAAAGTGTGGATATTAAGATTGCAAATAAAAAGAAATAAGTGACTCTGAATAAAAAGAGGTCCCTCATTAAAATACAGTAAGAAAGGTAAAATCACTTGCAAGGTGGTCTTATCTAGGCGCACAAAGTAATCTTATTAATAAACAGTCTTCAGATCAAATCCCCTTGACATTCACAGTTTACTAATCTTTTAATACAAGAGATTAGTCACTTGTAAAGCTATGTGGGCAAACCTTCAGGCATTACCATGATTTCCAATAGGAAAAGTAAATCTTTCCTTTACTATATTTATTCACATATCTTAAGTTATAATGTTAAGTAAATAATGCTTTGTGATACTTGTCTCATAAGAAGAGTGATGCTTGGCACCTAGGGGATGCACTATACTGTATATACTGAATATATACACTATATATATATATATATATATATATATATATATATATATATATATATATTATTTTTTTTTTTTTTATGAAGCCTGGATAAAGTCATTCATTGACCTTTAGGATACCGCACACACCATATGACTTTCTTATCAGTTAAATACCAGTGGTCTAGATTATTCAATTCTATATTACCAGAAAATATGGGCCTGTGACCTTTAATAGCAGCTGCAAATTTGCAATAGGCTACTTCTTAGAAATGTTCTGAATCAAATTCTGATACATTTGTCATTGGATATTTTAGAGACATGTTTAAAAATTGCCATTTTCATATAAATCTTTTGCAGTCACCAAAAGAAAAGTAATTGTGGGTGAGGATGAATTTTGTGAGTTTCACCACCGATTCAGCATTCATACCTCGTTTTTCCATGAAAAATTGATAACCAAATCACCAGGGCCACCAGAATACCAAGATTGGATTCATTAAAATACAATACCAAACAGGAGAACACTCGGGTGCCCCTGGTTGTCACATATAACCCATACCTGGAGACGCTGAGAGGAATCACACGCAAATTACATCCACTACTACAAAAAGACAACCGTCTAAAATCCATATTTCCAGACCCCCCTCTCCTGTGCTATAGACAGCCACCAAATCTCAAGAATATGGTTGTCAGCAGCTCACTGTCACCTCCAACTAACACAGGAACATTTCCATGTGGACAGAAAAGGTGCAAAACCTGCCCTCACATACTGACCACTGACAGGATAGAGATACCAAATTCCAACAGGGAATATCAAATCCGAGGTACGTTCACCTGTAACACACCTAATGTAGTGTATTTGATAAAGTGCACCAAATGTCCCACTGAAAATCTGTATGTTGGAGAGACTGGAGAGCAGCTTAGAATGTGTATGAATTCACATCGCTATACAATTAGAGAATGAAGAATGGACTTTCCCGTGTCAAAATATTTCTGCAATGAGGATCGTAATATCACCAATCACATGAAAATTTTGGTTTTAAGAGGGAATTTTAAATCAAGGAAAACGCAACGGATTTATGAATATAAACTTATGACCCTGCTTCAAACATTGGAGAAGGGGTTAAATCTGTCACATGGGTGTATGGCATCTTACAGAAATCACTGACCTGAGACCCTGAGAACTAATAAGAACCTGGAATTGTTTATATTGTTTCTACCAATAACTAATAACCCTCTATCCCCCCCCTCCTAGAATTATATCCCTATGTGTCCTTTTGTACATAAATATGCATCCTTCAGAAATGGTTTTTAAATTTACTTGGAAAGGAGCCTAGAGTTCTGAAACGTTGTAATCTGTCATCATTATTAGTTAGCCATTAAAAAGGTATCAACTACTGAAGACTATCAAGTTTTTTTTTTGTTTTTTTAATATTTCCTACCCACTGGCTAACACAGTATGAGAACAAACATTTTCTTTATTTTATATCTACCACACTTTTGAAGGGACTACACCTCTGCAACACACAGCGTTCCAGGATTGTTTGGGCCTTTTGGCAACCTTTGGAACAACTCATGCGCACCACAGCATTAAACAAAAACAAAACAACTGAAATTGGATTTTTTTTGCTGAGGCAGACCTGCTGGAGAGGACTATAATACAGACCATTCCATACAAGTAGGTAGAACCCGGTCAGACATCATAAAAGTAAAGAATTTGAGACAGACATCTGCCTCTGATTCCTCTTCATTTTCCGTGCAGTCTGCAGGAATTGTTTTCACTGGGAGTCAGAATAAATTTGCTGCTGATTTTGGGGGGGGGGGGGGGGGAGGAATCTGCACCAAAATCAGCACCAGTTTCCACCAAGTGAACAGGACCTGATAATGTTAAGACTGCTTTAAACACATTCGTCTGATCAACTCATGGCTTTAGCTAAAATATACAGGTTTTGCGTAGTATTTGGCTTCAACCTTAAGATTGTTTACTTAAAGGGAGTCTGCCACCTCCCCACGCATATTGAGCTGCTACCACTGAATTACAGAGCACATTACAGTGATTGACAACATACCATTGTTATATATGTCATTTTTGGAGATTTGGTGAAAACAACTTTGAAGTGATATGCAAATTAGGTAGTTGGTGCATTAGGGGAGGGTCTTCAGCACTTATCTTGCTGCTCATGTAGCATGGGTGATGTTGTAGTTTGAGGGGATCAACTCACACTGCATGGGGTAGAACCGGAAGGGGTTGGCAGGGGTCTGGGCAACAAAAGCAGTTCTTCAGGGAGCTGATGGCCCACCCCTAGTGCACCAACAGCCTCTTCTTTATAAGACTTCAAAGTTGTTTTTTCTTCAAATCTACAATCTATAATGTGCTCTCTAACATGGTTGTATCACGTGAATTTGTGTGGGAGGGAAGGAAGACTCCCATTATAGGGGTTATCCAGGAGTATATAACATGGCTGCTTTCTTCATTGATATCATGATTGTGTTGCAACTCAATCCAACTCAATTCAACTCAATCCAAATTAGTTGAATGGAACTAAGCTATAGGATTGCCAAGTAACCAAAGGACGTGATTAGAGATGAACGGCCATTTCGAATAGCATGCACCCATAGGAATGAATGGACATAGCCGGCTCCATTCATTCCTATGGGTGCGTGCTGTTCGAAACGGCCGTTTCGAACAGTGTTCGCTCATCTCTAGACGTGATGTCAATCCCTGAGACAAAGAAAGCAGCCATGCTTTCTAATCCTAGATAACCCCCTTTCAAATCATGCTACATGTGTATTTACTGAAATCCTTACTAAATTCTCCTAATTATCTTTATATAGCCCGACCCCGGAAACCTAGAGACTATGTATTTTCTGCTGTAAATTACATTTCCAATTGCCACTAATCTCCTAGTAACTGTTTAAACAACTACAGGTTGTTAAGCAACAGACTCCACAAAAAGCCTCCAATTCCACACAAGTTAATTGAGGCGAGAATCATTTCAGCTACATCTATGGCAATTTCACATTGGTGCACTTCAATTAAGAAATAATAAGACTGCAAAGTAATTTATACTCATAGATTAGATGTCGTCTGTGATAAATTGCTGATTAACTCCCACTAGTCCTCTAGTGTATTGATAAGCTACTTAATGGTGGTCTCCAGTCACCCCTACCCCAGCAGTACAGTAGCCAAAGAAACAGAGCAGAACTACTACTAATAGAATTTACTATGTAAATTTCATAGAGAGTGCTTTCAATGACCCATGCTTCTAGATGCAAGCGATAAGGGGACTGTTTCTGGATATTTGCAACTTATTGCTTATTAGACTATTATTAATTAGCTACCCTACTGTATTTATTAAGAATAACCCAAGATAAATCCCATCCAAAGTGAAATTTAGAAAATGTTCAGATATAGAAGAATAGATATAATGAACTGGTAGAGAGTTTAATATCGGTCATAACTGGGATGTGCTATTTATGGTCTTATATAGGGTTGCAGGGTAACTTCATTATATTAACTCCTTTAGGTATAAACTTTGCAGGTACTTTAAAATGCAGCACTTTTGCAATTTGCAGTTTTTGCAACATGGGGCGAAAACTTTTTTTTCGCAACTTTTAGCTTCTGTTGAAATGCAGCAGAAAAAAAGGCTGCACTTGACAGTGCCAGCAAAGTAATTGAGACTCTGCCTAATATCATCCAAAAATAGAGTTAGCCGCAGAAAATCTGCGTTTTCCAAAAACAGTATGTTTATTTTAGTTGTGGAATCGCAACTGTTTTCTTTATAGGTTTAATAGGGGTAGAAAAATGCAGCAAAAACTCAACGTGATGCTTTTTACTATGGACAGCCTTTGCTCAAAGTTGAATTTTGCACATAATTGTTCATGTCATCTTGATGTATCAAAGCCTTCACACAGAACTTAGGGAAGAGTCACACATGGGAGATTTGTCGCAGCAATTTCTGTGACTTTCCTATTTATTTGAAAAGGGCTTGTCACCAGAACAACCACACTCAGAAGAAAGGAATTATTGTCAGGTGCAGAAATTTCTGCCACATATGAGTTAGCCCTTACTGTATAGTGTATTAACTCATAGAAGACTCTAATCATACCCTGTTTAAGGGGACATCGTGGATTGTTTTTTTTTTTTTTTTCTATTTCTCTCCATTTAAGAAATGTTTAACTGTGTACCATATATATATATATATATATATATATATATATATATATATATATTTATATATATATGCAACTATATGGCAATATACAGCCTAGAATAACATATAATCCAGAGTAAAACATATAAGGCCCGGTTCACATCTACATTCGGGTTTCTGTTCCTTAGGTAACCGCTTTTTAATGAGTATAGGTTTCTGTTTGGGGGTGCCCAGGTGGACTTCCCAAATGGAAACCTGAAAGCAGATGTGAATGGGGCCTAAGTTGTATAACTTTTAAGTCTTAAGCAAATGTAGCAGTTGGTGCACTGGGGTGGGTCCTCAACCCTGTGAGCCCTCGACTTGCAATGGCTGATGTTATTATAGTCGTAGAATCAACTTTTACTACATAGGATGGCAAAGGAGATGGTACGGGTTTGAGTGGTAAGAACCATGCTCCAGGTAGCTGAAAGACGGCCCCCAGTGCACCAACTACCGCATTTGCATAAGACTTCAAAGTTTTTTCTCCAAATCTAAAAAGTGATATACACAACAGAGATATGTTGTTTACCATGTTTCACTGTAACATGGTGGTGCCAACTGAATATGCTTGGGGGGGGGGGGTGAAGTGATAGACTCCCTTTAAAGCGTTGTGCCAATATAGCTGTACATGTCTTCCATACACTTTCATTGCAAAAGAAAAGTTGACCATGATACAGTCACTTCCAGTCAGTAGCTTGCAACGTCTAGCTGTGAAGGTCACCAAGGAAACCATATGCACTAGACCATGATTCCTAATGTCTTTTTTCTCTACTTTTAATACAGTACCTTAGTTTTTCCTCCATTCGTTTAAATGAATGTGCCCCCTCAGCATCACTCAAGCTTAAATGAGGCTCAGAAGGTACAAAAGGTCAGTGACCTCTGCCTAATATATATAATTTTACAGTACTGGATAGTGTAGTAATTTGGTTGAAGAAAGAATCAAGCTGTCACATGTATACCAAGAAGAACACTCTTAGCATATGTTTGGCCATAGAAATATATGCTGGGATACTGCGGGCACCGAGCCAGGACACACAGCGATCAGCAAACTGGAGGGAATACTTGTTAGTATATTAAATAGTTTTTCATATATTTAGCGTTCACTACACAGTTTTTCATATTTTATTTCTTCTCCTTTAAGGTCTACTAATGCACATTTGGTTATTTGAGAGCAATAATGTTGTCTATCAGGCCATGAAATTGAGATTGCTAACTCCTTTAGCTAATAAGAGAAAATCACATTGTTTTACAAGGTTAAAATCTCTTAAAATGACAGTAATATGATGGTTGGATGACATTTACACATACTCTTAATGCATTCTTGATGGGTCCCATAGTGATGTAAGTAGTTGCAGTTTAGCCTGGCCTAAGATTTGGTTCACAAAGACAATAATTTACGATAGTGCTCATATCAAACAATACATTTTTGTTTGATGTATTTTTTTAGGACACAGAACATTATGTCATAAACAGTCAAATTGTGTTGAAATAATTATTTCTATAACACAACTATTGACTCGCTACTAAGTAATTATGAACGACATCAGTATGGCCGGTTAATCCACTCACGTACCCCAAGGACTATGACGGAATATATATATATATATATATATATATATATATATATATATATGTATACAGTTAGGGCCAGAAATATTTGGACAGTGACACAAGTTTTGTTATTTTAGCTGTTTACTAAAACATGTTCAGAAATACAATTATATATATAATATGGGCTGAAAGTGCACACTCCCAGCTGCAATATGAGAGTTTCCACATCCAAATCGGAGAAAGGGTTTAGGAATCATAGCTCTGTAATGCATAGCCTCCTCTTTTTCAAGGGACCAAAAGTAATTGGACAATGGACTCTAAGGGCTGCAATTAACTCTGAAGGCGTTTCCCTCATAAACCTGTAATCAATGAAGTAGTTAAAAGGTCTGGGGTTGATTCCAGGTGTGTGGTTTTGCATTTGGAAGCTGTTGCTGTGACCAGACAACAAGCGGTCAAAGGAACTCTCAATTGAGGTGAAGCAGAACATCCTGAGGCTGAAAAAAAAGAAAAAATCCATCAGAGAGATAGCAGACATGCTTGGAGTAGCAAAATCAACAGTCGGGTACATTCTAAGAAAAAAGGAATTGACTGGTGAGCTTGGGAACTCAAAAAGGCCTGGGCGTCCACGGATGACAACAGTGGTGGATGATCACCGCATACTTTCTTTGGTCAAGAAGAACCCGTTCACAACATCAACTGAAGTCCAGAACACTCTCAGTGAAGTAGGTGTATCTGTCTCTAAGTCAACAGTAAAGAGAAGACTCCATGAAAGTAAATACAAAGGGTTTACATCTAGATGCAAACCATTCATCAATTCCAAAAATAGACAGGCCAGAGTTAAATTTGCTGAAAAACACCTCAAGAAGCCAGCTCAGTTCTGGAAAAGTATTCTATGGACAGATGAGACAAAGATCAACCTGTACCAGAATGATGGGAAGAAAAAAGTTTGGAGAAGAAAGGGAACGGCACATGATCCAAGGCACACCACATCCTCTGTAAAACATGGTGGAGGCAACGTGATGGCATGGGCATGCATGGCTTTCAATGGCACTGGGTCACTTGTGTTTATTGATGACATAACAGAGGACAAGAGTAGCCGGATGAATTCTGAAGTGTACCGGGATATACTTTCAGCCCAGATTCAGCCAAATACTGCAAGTTGATCGGACGGCGCTTCATAGTACAGATGGACAATGACCCCAAGCATACAGCCAAAGCTACCCAGGAGTTTATGAGTGCAAAAAAGTGGAACATTCTGCAATGGCCAAGTCAATCACCAGATCTTAACCCAATTGAGCATGCATTTCACTTGCTCAAATCCAGACTTAAGGCGGAAAGACCCACAAACAAGCAAGACCTGAAGGCTGCGGCTGTAAAGGCCTGGCAAAGCATTAAGAAGGAGGAAACCCAGCGTTTGGTGATGTCCATGGGTTCCAGACTTAAGGCAGTGATTGCCTCCAAAGGATTCGCAACAAAATATTGAAAATAAAAATATTTTGTTTGGGTTATGTTTATTTGTCCAATTACTTTTGAGCTCCTAAAATGTGGAGTGTTTGTAAAGAAATGTGTACAATTCCTACATTTTCTATCAGATATTTTTGTTCAACCCTTCAAATTAAACGTTACAATCTGCACTTGAATTCTGTTGTAGAGGTTTCATTTCAAAACCAATGTGGTGGCATGCAGAACCCAACTCGCGAAAATTGTGTCACTGTCCAAATATTTCTGGCCCTAACTGTATATATATATAAACGCCACTACATGTTCTTTGCTGTTTGTGCATGTAAACTATGATCTATGATATTTTCTAACAGACACCAATACTATGGGCCTTTATTAGTTCCGGGGCTATCACAATTACTCAGTCAGTCAGTTAGTTAAAGTCCCAGCTGTCAATCACAGTCCACCTCCCGCTGATGGTTGTGAGGGCACAGTTGTTGTGCTCATACAATCAGCAATGGCATACATGACATACATGTACCTAGATTTAATCAAACTTTGAGATAAGGTCCAATGGTTGGTGAGGAGCATCTCGGAAGGTGTTGGCACCAATCTCCAGCTTACGCTATGTTCACATCTGTGCCCATGTGTCCACTGTTCTGGTCCACCAAGGCTCCAGAGCAGTGGACATTTGGACCACTAAAATATCAGACACCACTGGTGCCCAGCAGACCCCAATAACTATAATGAGATCCGTTGGATGCCCATTCTTTTAAATTGAAACCGCAAAATGAAAAAGTTGAACTTGCAGCACTTTTTTCATTGACTTTCGATAGTCATTCTGACTGTGTCTCCAAACTGAGGGCTCCGGCACTGATGTGAACCCAGCCTTAGTAATATACAGTAACTGACATATTTTAGTGCTCTAATTTTTACACATTTTGAGAAGTTTTGACTAAAGAATCCATTGACTAGTTGACCCTGAATAGAATGCCAGAATTCTAGAGAAGACTGACACAGCTCAGAGTATTGATGAGAACAATGTTGGTGTTTGTGAAAACTTGGTCAGCACTTTGGTTATTTTAATGGCTGCTGTTGTTGTCATGGGTTAGTTCTGCATCTGTTTTTCAATCAGGAAACCCTGAGTAGTCAATAAAAACATTAAAATCTTCTGCACAGATTTATTAGAGGAAATAGCACTTTTGTTAGTATCTAAAATAGCGGAATTAAACAATAAACTAATTATGTTTGTAAAAGCAATGAGTTCATTAATCGCTCTGACATCTACAAATCATTTAGCATGTTTCATGCTGACTTTCTTATCTCTTACAATATCTGCTGGAACTATTTCTGCTCTGCATTTTGCTGAATGCCAGAAATGATTAATTGATTCAGAAAAACTAAAAAAAAAATTCTTATGAAAAAAAAAGCAAAACAAATGATTGTTTCATAGATCACTTAATGCATTTGTTTCACACATAATGTAATTCCACTATTGATTTCTTTAGGTTTGCAGTCCATCAGTGTTGAATGGATAACTAGAAATATATATACTGTACTTCCGTATATGATCTCACAATGCAGACTGAATACATGAAAGATCCTTCACAATACTGCATTGTTCATGGCTTAAGTAATTCTTAAAGAATAGTAAAAAAGAAAAGTAAATGTAATCCTTTCTTTCAAATGACCAAAATTAGATTCTGCCATTTCTGCCAAGGATTCTTTCACGTAGCAGTTTTTTTCTGTCCATATGCTTTCAGTTTTTTTTAACTGACTGAACACTGACAATTTATGCAGACACAAAGTTGGACATGAAAAAAAATGGTTTCACGGTGTAGAGGATGCATATGGACACTGGTGGTTTGCTTTAAAACCCCATTGAAATGAATAGGTTTTTAAACTGTCCGATGGTAAGCCGTCCTCAGCAGTTTTTCCAGGGGTTTAAATGGAATCATGGCGGACAGGTCAAGGTGCAAGTGTGAACGCCGCATTATACTGCATGCGTATTTTTGTATGTACAATTTTTCATCAGAGCAAAGAAAATTTCAGCATGTCCTAGTTTGATTTGTTTCATGTTCTAAACTTGCCTACTCAAGTGGGTATTGGGGAGATTTATGAGAGGTAGAGTTCTATTGGGAGGCTTTTTTTAGAGAATGATTTTGAGGTGGATTCAGCATCAAAATCAGCGCCAAAAAACTCAGTTTGCACTGACCCTCATGAGAAGCTGCATAAAACCTCTGCCAAGTTGTGTGCCTGCACTAAAATCTATGTGTTAGGATTGGGTCCCGTAGGTGGCTCTCACAGTGCACAGCGCCACCTGCGGGTCAGTCCAAGCCCAGCCTTCGCCCTACTGAGCATGCTCAGACCTATTGGAGCTGCTCACAAGCTAAGTGCCATTTCTCCCCTATTGAGCATGAGTGGTGAGGTCATCACCACCGCCCCTATTGGGCGGGGACTTCCCTTTAAATTGTGTGAGCCAACGCCCGCCTGGCACTCACACTTCACTTCAAAGTCCACAGAGTTTTGCTAATGGCAGTAGCTTCAGGGATAGGCTCCAGTACTCAGGCAGGTTGCCAGACCAGGCCTCTGTGTGGGGTTTCTCTGCTTCTATCTGGGGGCTGTTAGTTAGAACCTGTAAACCCGGAACTGTCAGCTCTACACCAGGGCTAGGAGCAATAGACATTGTTCCAGCCTGTGGAGTTGCAGCAGTTTTGGTCTCTGAGATAGCCTATGTGTACTGTCAAACTTTATTTATATATATATATATATATATATATATATATATATATACTGAACCGTAACACTATGCCGCGCATCTTTATCACCAACAAATTGGCATAAATTATTATAAATCTGGCAGGGTTGGTCGACATACACCCCCCCCCTTTTAGAAAACATGAAAATCCAAGTGGCATATAAAAAGAAGCAATCCTCAGGTTTGTGAGTTCTTTATGCCCCAATGGGCATGATGGATGGTACACTGATATTTGACCTTTTTCACTTGGCTAGCATGTTGTTAGCAAACTACTAGTCTAGATACAAATGGCCGCTTCCTTCAGATATTTAGACTGTTTTATGGGTTGGAAATAAAAAAAAAAATGCATATTTATAAAGCCCCTATGCCAGTTTTTCTAGTTTTTGAAAGTAAAACATCCTGGGCTTAGCTATAAGTCTGACCTGGCATTTTATGTAACCTCCACAATGATCTTCGACAAGATTTACACCCTGTTGAAAAATGTGCCACATGAGGGAAAGTAACTGCATACAGCTCACATGGTGCAACAGTAGCAATGAATTTTGTTCAATGATCCTTACAATTAAACCTCACAAACACTGCTATACGTTGCACAAAGACAGCTTTTTTTTTTTTTTTTGCAAATTTTGTTTTTTTTGAGCCAAATCCAAACATGGATTGAGCAGAAAGGAGAAGTATAAGGACTTCCTATATATACCCCAATCATTTTGCAGTCACTCTTGTACACATATTGTTAATGGAGAGGGGGCTGACATGTTTCCTGGGCTTCTGACAGTTCTCAGCATTCTCTTTGGACAGTTCTGGTCTGTGACTGAGGTCATGCACCCCAAGGGTCACTGATGAGACCTATGATCTGACCCCAGCAGTCACATGGGCGTGCCTACGTAATGACATCATCGTGCACAACGCAACCACTGAGGGCCAATCACAAGCCCCAGCAGTGACTTCTGGAGCAAGTGACCACAGTTCTAGGCAGAAGAAGACCAAGGATGCTGCTGCAGAGAATCAGATGGAGCAAGGTTGCCCAGAAGAGGTGATGTAAGGTGAGAATAAGAGTGTGAGATTATTATTCTCTGGGGTCATAGATGACCATAGTATTATGAATAGCACCAAAACTAATCGGAGTGCCAAGCCTCATGAATATTCATTGAATTTCATGGGGTTCACTTGAAGTGGGTCAATGGGGACTCTTGGGAGCATATTATACTGTGTGGGAGCCACTTTGGAGCATATTAAACAATATAGGGATCACTGTGAAGCATATTATACTGTGTGGGGGCCACTGTGGAACATGTTATACTGTGTGGAGGCCACTGTGAAGCATATTGTACAGTGTGGGGCCACTGTGGAGCATTATACTAAGGGGGGGGGTGCTCTGGGGAAGATATAATACTATGTGGGGATCCTTCAGTATTTACATGACAACCCATCTGTTCTATAGAAAACATGTGATATTATTACAGACTGTAATTATATTGCACGATCGCTACAAAACGATCCTGTGCAATTTAAAAAGTGAAGCGGTCACAGGGCTTGCAAAAAGCACCCTGATCCCTTCAAACAGCTGATCAGCAGGGGCCCTGGGTATTAGACCCTCACTAATCTCTTAGATCTCTTAGATTGTTGGGACCCACAGATCAGATATTTACCAGAGCATGCAGCTCCCAGCATTGTTTACATGCCGGGCCCTGTACTGCTGGTGTATATGCACATCTTCTGAAAGTGAATAAATAGGTAGTATATGGCTAAGGTTTAATAAAAAAGAAAAGAAAAAAAAAAACAAGAATAAAGGAATAAAGCAACATTCCCATTCAACATGACTGAAATGTCAGTGCTATTGCAATTGCCCTTTTATTTTGGCACTTGCTGGTAGAGATTCCTAAAGTTACACATATCCTGGTATAGATTATGTTATAAGAAAAAGGTTTGGTAGGAATGAACTCCACGCATCACTGACTCATATAGCGCCTCTATGCCATCATAAATATTTATGTGCACACTTACAATAATTACATTTACCCTTATCACAAACTGACTGCTACAAAACTACAGAGAGTAATGAAGATGGACCAAAAGATAGCATTTAGAAAATGGGAGACTGCTTGATCATTTTAAATGATGTCCTATTAATAAAACATATGAATCTGAGTTGCCCAACGTTTGCTTTTGTGCCTCCAGCATTTCAGATTATACAACAGTCCAACAAACCAAAAATGTATTGCAATCCCTAATAGCTGTACAATATATCATAGGGATGCTGTTGTTTGGGATATTATTTAGGGGAAAGGGGATAAAAGACAATGCAATATTTCTTCCCATAATATAGTTCATCATTTGATTCCATTAATCGTTAATTGCAGAAAGCAATTTAATCGACCGTTTAGCTGAGCCACATAGTATGCCAATACAATGTACATTATGCATATTGTGAATGGACTGAGCCAAGAAATATATATTTATCAAGAGTTACATATTTGAGACAAATGATACACTGTGCGGTAAGGTAAATTAAAAGGATTTCTGATGCTGTAGGAGTTGATACTTGTCATTGTTTTGACATATTTTATTGGATTCTCATCCAAGAGGTTGGTGGAGGCACCTGGGCAAATATTTAGTTGGAACCCTAGGGAAATATATATTATGTTAATAGCATATTCTGGACATAAGCATTAGGTAATTGTCTACAGATCCCGCTGATGAGAACCAGATCTGACAATATGACAACATTATCATGTGTCATGGACTGGTGTCGATTTTAGGTTTAACTCATGCTAGTCTTCTGATGTGAGTTGCAATAGCCTGATAGGCTATGGCGTCCCGATCCACCTTGTTCCCCTCCCTGCCCACTTTGTTCAAAAAGTGGATAAAGTTGTGCATGGTTGGTGCAGATATAGGATATGTCACAAAAGATATGCCACATCTATGCCAATTTCCTCATGAAATAGTAAATTCTCTCCTATGTGTCTATATCATCTGCATTAATAGTTACATCCTACTTGTCCTGCAAAGTGATCATTGTCTTTGGTTCTCTATTAAAGGGGTATTCCCACGTCGCATACTCACCAGTCTTCACTCCTGTAAAATTCTTCTTTCTTCCTGGTTTCTTGCATCATTTGGTGGGCGGGGTTTCACATGCAACCTGCCGTTTAGCTCTGCCCCCAAATTCATGTGTAGCTCCGCCCACCCATATTGTTCTATGAAGTACAAGCAGCAGCAACTCCATTCTGTGTTACATACAGAGACTGCCTGTCTCTGCCATAATGAACACAATTGAATTAGCTAGCCTGATAACTGGGAGAACAGAAGAAATGAAAGCAGCTCCTCTCCCCTATCTGAGTGCAGAACCTAGGTCACGTGGTGTAGACACAGGAATAGCTAGATACACAGGCTCGCTCCCTGCACTTAGCCCCTCCTCCCTCCCCCCTGAGAGCAGCAGAAACATCACTTGGCTCATGAGCAGATAAGTCAGGGCTGTGGCCACAAAGAATTGAATAAAGTAAGATAGTGGACAAACAAAGCAGTTTTGCCGAAGCAGTGTATTTAGGAAAAGTCTTACATTCACATTAACAAGCAGTACAGATAGGATCCTTGTGATGGGACAACCCCTTTAAGGCTAAGGCCACATGTAGCAAGCACCAGCCAATAAGCGCTGCGGGAAAAATCATTGTGTTTTTTTTTTCCTTGCAGTACTTTTCACAGAAATTTCAGAGTTTTCTTTTGAGGACTTTCTGCTTTAATTAAACCTATATGGAAAACGCAAGTGTTTACGTAGATTTAACTTCAAAAAACGTTGCATTTTTGTAAAGCGCAGCATGTACGCTGCAGATAATTTATTGCAATGTGTGGATGGGATTAGCTAGAATTCCATCCACATTGTGGGTTTTATAAAACGCTGTGGTTGTTGATGCAGTGTTTATACTATGTAGGGCCCCAGCCTAAATGGGTTGTGCTACACTACACAGGGAGGGTTCTCATTCACAATCTGACAAGTATCCCATATACTTTGGATAGAGGATAAGTGTCTGTAGTGGCACAGCTCCTTCATATGGAGGGTGATTTAATTTCACGCAGAATATTACCTACCAAATTCTACCAGCCTTTAGGTCACTAAAATGTAGACACTTTGGTCATTATACAGTACATTACGATATACAGTATATATCCTATTGGAGTTGTCAGACCAATAGTAAAGAGTGAAGTAGGAAATCCTGAAAGGTAATATCTGGCCTTCATTCTATGATCTCGATGGCATACAATCGCTTCCATTCATGTGTGTATAAGCTATTTCTACTGTCCCTTTGAACTTATGACTTTTCCAGTGAGAAAGGTGAAATCTCACCTGTGTAGTGTAAAAAGACCCAGTCTGCAAAGAAGAGATTAATAGATGGAGAACTCATATTGTGTGAAACACTGAGTCAAATGACATTAGCACTAATACCTTACAGGTCACATCATGAAAAACTTCTTTCATGGAAGCTGGGAATGCTTTGAAAGCAAAAACAGACCAGTCATATTTCTATATTTCAGTACCATGGTGTTAGATGATTTATATTGCTTATTGCTCCTTTAAATACCCACTTGCAGAGATTTGGTTATGTAGTATACCCAAACCTACAAGCATCGAATAAATAATAGGGCAGAAAGGTGGGGCACTAAGTGAGAATTCAGGACATCTTATGCTGTCTCGAGAAGATTCAGTCTGATATAAATGTTCATTTTGCAACATAGTATACCGTACAGTATATTACACTAATAAACTATATATAATGTAAATGGGAACATATTATAAAAGGATACATGACCCTGAGGAATTGCTAGGCGGATAATACACGCATACAGTGAAAAGACCACCTTTTTGATAAGACCATTACCTTATTCAGACCAGACCACTTTTCACTGTAGTTATGGGTGGTAGTCCCAGACGGTTTCACTGTAAATTCAAAGGTCCTGGTAAAGGCAAAGTGGTTTGTTAGATTCCTTGCCCACAACTAGGGGATATCCCATTAGCTACACAGATAGATCGATAGATAGATAGATAGATAGATAGATAGATAGATAGATAGATAGATAGATCGATAGATAGATAGATAGAATACAGATACAAATGGACACGTGTATAGTGTGAGTTCCATTTTCGTTTGCTTAGAGATGTTCTCTTATATTACTAGATAGATAAATATAGAGAACAGGTAGTCCGACAGACAGACCAAAAATAGATAGATAGATAGATAGATAGATAGATAGATAGATAGATAGATAGATATCTGTTGGGACAACATTTTCAAGGAGTTTGTATGTTCTCCCCATGTTTGTGTGGGTTTCCTCCAGGTCAGGGGTCCTCAAACTTTTTAAACAGTGGGCCGCAGGCAGAGCAGGTTGCACAGACTTCGGGAGCGGTGCCCTACAATAGGTAAAGTGAAGTGCGCTCCATGGCCTGGCCCGAGCTCCCCAGGAGCTTCATTATGAATGCACGCCTGCTGGCGTTGTCGGCGGAGCCAGACAGAAGTGCTTGGTGGGCCGCATGTGGCCCGCGGGCCGCAGTTTGAGGTCCCCTGCTCCAGGTATTCCAGTTTCCTCCCACACTCCAAAGTCATACAGATAGGAAATTATATTGTGAGCACTATATGGGACAGTGACTGTTAATGTCTGTAAAGCAATGCAGAATATGATGGCGCTATACAAGTAAGCTAAATGAATAATAAATAAATGATAGATAGATAGATAGATAGATAGATAGATAGATAGATAGTAATAGAGTGAGGTAACATGGAAGGAAAAAAATCTATTCCACTATTTCTAAGTATCACCAACCAGTAAACCTTTCGTTTCAATGATTTCTTTAAAAATAAAAAAAATAAAAAATTGTATCTCAAAAAAGTACAATCCTCTGCTTTAGAAATCCTTTTAAAACATCAGGTTATTGTACACTATGGTGGACAAACACACAAAAAGAATTTTTCTGAGTTATTTATAGAAATGCATTACTTTATATAATAGGGATCCATGAGTACAAATGGTGAAACCACTGGGTTTTATTCATTCCTAGTAATTCTTTTCACAACTAGGGGCAGCCTGTCTATATACCAACATAAAACTATTTGTCAGGGACACTTCATAGATGCCCAGGTGTATAGTAGACATTACTGTGTGGTGGACCTGGATCTATGTTACCCAGAGATTAATATATTTCCTGAGAATAGAACTATATGAACCTGGAGTGAAAGAGTACAAAGAAGCTTTTACTTTTATTTAGAGAAAAAGCCTTTAGTTTGTCTTCTACTCATGTAACTTAAAGTGCAATATCATGTGCTGATAATATATATGGTGGGCAGAGATATCCCTTTTCTACAAAAAAGTCAAGATTTCACCTATACATTTAAAAGACACACAGTTAAAGATACATGGCTGCAACCATAGTATCAGTAATAGAAACCTAACATCTCACTTTACACTGTTGTATTGTAGACTTAGAAGTACGGTTTACGCTATATGTAGCAAGCTCTCAAACTCTTCATAGTGGTGTTTGCAGGTGGTACTATAATACTGAAGACCTATATTTAAGTTTTAGGTTGGTGGGGGTCCGATACCTGGGACTCTCTACTGATTAAATCTGGTGAGCACAGCGTCCAAATCACGGGCCGGGTGACATCACATTGAGCCACATGGCCTTTTAGCAATTCAGTATGATTCAAGTAATCGGGGCTGAGATACAATATGAAATATGGCAACTATATAATGTAATGTATGGTGCTGTAATCTGCAAGTAGTGAAGAGGCTGCACCCTCAATCTAAAGCCCAGAAAACCATTTTATTTAGGGAATTAATGTGGTTATCCCTCTTTTAACACATATACCCCATCCACAGAATAGGGGATCCTACCACCAAATATCTATTAGCTTTTCTTATAAAATTGTACTGTTATTATTACATTGATGTTCTATTTTTTTTAAGTTTTCCCTTCAGCCTCCTTTTATAGATGATATATTCATTTTAACAGCTTTAAGTAAAACTTTTTTTATAAATGTTCTGCAGAGGAAATGATTTGTGGGGAAAATCTGCTGCCTGAAATTATATATAATTAAATACTTCAGTCTGAATCCCTGTGATTCTAGAATTGCAAGTCAATGAACATTTCAACAAGCTGGGAAAGTCTCCTGAGATCCACATTTCAAACTTGTCTGGAAATGCAAAAGCAGCTTTTACCCTGGAGTGTGCAAGCACTCAGCTTCTTGGAGAATCTCAATATGGTATGTCGTTACAATTTAGACAGCAAAACTATGAAATTTTTGTATGTTTCTGTGGAATGATGTTTCTGGCCCCACTCTGTAGAAATGAAACACAAAAAATGCACAGGGGATTTGAGACAAAGTTATATCTTACCACCTCCTGGCAACATCCTAGCGTACACAGTCGGCACCCACACCTTTAGGACGTAGCAGCTCTAAATGTATTTTAAGAAGGCCTAGCAGCCTAGTCTGACAACAGTTTGGATATAATAACAAATAATGCAATGTTTGATATAAATCCAAGCATCGAGAAGCAAGCTAATACAGATGCGTTAACCCTTTATAGATCTAGGAAGGTTCGGTCGGACATTTTTTTACCGTGTTCAGTTTTTATGAGTATGTTCACACTGAGTTTTTTGCAGGCGGATTTTGACGCGGAATACACATAAAAATCGCCCTGCAAAAATGCCTACCGTTCATTTCAGCGGAAGTCACTCGCAGTTTTTTTCTGCTAGTGATTTTTTTCAGCTAGCGTGGAAAAAAAGCGGCAAGCCCTATCTTGAGGCGGATTACGCAGCTAGAGATACCCTCCTGCTTTGGCCCATTTAACCGGGCCTAATCAGGAGCATGTTGCCACGATGGTATGCTAATGCACGCATCAGCATCCCATCGTAGCTAGCTGCGTAAAAAAGTCACATGGTGGAAAAGGTTTCCTCCATGTGAACTAACCCTATATTACAGTGTTCATGAGGTTTTATGTGAAATAAAATTGTATTTTTGGTAATTTTTTTACAAGGATGTATCACTGTATGATAAGGTCACTCACCTTTTTCAGACATATGGTACCGAACTGTTCAGAAAAGCTGCTTAACAACACTCATCGAAATATAATGGAGGCCCTATTGGTACCAACTAAAGCCTTGTTCAAATCTGCATTGGTATTCCATTTGGGGGAGTCCGCATGGGGATCCCCTGAATGGAATACCAAATGCATTTGCAAGCACTGTGCAGTAAAAGCACACGGATCTCCATAGACTATAATGGGGTTTGTGTGCTTGCTGCGAGATATCCACAGGGAACATAGAGGTAAGTACTTCACAACCTACTTTCCTTTCCGCACTTTTAGTGCGGAGATTGCGTAGCATGCACACGTACCCCATTATAGTCTATGGGGTCCATGTGCTTTTATTGTACAGAGCTTGCAAATGCGTTTCATAGTCCGTTCGTGGGATTCCCATGCGGACTCCTTGAATGGATTACCAAACGCAGATGTAAATGAAGGTTAACAGTACAGAAGAAGCCAACAAACTTTATTCAATATATTATTTTATTATTTTATGGGTAATATTGATATGAGATATATCTGGGATACATCTGTCAATGAGCCGATGTATAAATGAGATCTATGTGTATGATATCTTATCCCTTTCCTAAAATCAGAGATGAGAGGTTAAATTTGTATACAGGTAGTATGAAGGAACTTGTCTACTTCAGTACTATAGAAAGATCAAAAGATATACCGTACATGCATACGTCTCTGGAAACAGCACTAAGATGGTATCATGCCTACCACACAAGGCAGACACCTGTATTATGCTATATCTATAAGCACAAGAGGTATAGTAAGGATAGTAATTGCAGTACGTTCTGTGTTAATACTAGCTTTATTATAATCTGCATGTCCTCATTCCAGGCAGGGACATAAAAGGAGCTGTACAGTTGTATATATCATGTATATAGATGATACTGCAGTCGGCACATAACAAACACAAGGATTTAAACTCGTAATAGCTAAAAAAGAAGAAGAAAAGACAATGTGAGCCGTGGTTTTCGGTGATAGTGTTTTGGTTCAGAGAAATTTGAACTCACACCAAATTTATCTTTTCAATATTTTCCAGATGAATGTTTGCTGAGATATGCTGGAGGAATTCCATGCTTTCTAAGCAAGATCAGTGGAGTTCCTTATTCCGTGCACGGCGTCAGCAAAGATTAAAACACTATTTATGCACATTTAAACTAAGTGAATCCAATACACTTTACAGGCCGTGCAGTGCTGTTTTGCATTTTTCATCTGATTCAAAGGTCTTTTTATGTATGTCAGGTATTTTAACAGAATAGAAGCACCCATGAGAGCTTTACTGAAATGCTGCCTACGATAGGAGCATGAAAAGAGAAACAACAGAGATTTTCATCCTCTAGATTTGTTTCACAGGCCCACCCTGCCAGTTGTAATATCTAACCACTTATCTACTGCAGGTTCTGTGTTATAAAATCTAAGATCAGAGCTACAATGTTGTGTGTTCAATGTCCCTGATTTTATATGATGCAAATAGATAAAGAGTGGATACTGACATATTGCCGGTGTCACTTATATTAATGGAATACAACTACTGCAGACTATCCTTCAGAAAGCAATCACATCCCCGAGAAAGACGTGGAAATGTAAAGCTTCCTGCTATTCCAAAAAAAACAACATAAGGGTGGGTTCACATCTGCGCCCCGGTCTCTGCTTTCAGGTTTCTGTCTTCTGCCGACAGGAGACAGAATCCCGGCAGAGAGTGTCCGCCCGTGAGCACTTGTGAGCGTTTTGTGGACTCCGTGGCAAAACCATTTTTTTTAACCGAACACAAAGTCCTGAATGTCTGACTTTCTGTCCAGTTAAAAAAAAAAAAAAATGGTTTCGCTGTGGAGACCACAAAATGCTCACGGGCGCTCACGGGCAGACTCTTTGGAAAAGTGACTGCCGGTTTCCGTCTCCTGTCCGGTTACTCGAGCAGAAGAAGGAAACCTGAAAGCAGAGACCGGGGAGCAGATGTCAACCCGCCCTAACCCCCCACTTATTGTTAATGGTTACCTCTATATTACCTGATCAGGAATCCATAAATACATAGTCTAATTTTAATTCTAAACCACTATTTTCATGGAAAAATACTGTTTTGACAAATCTTTTCCAGTTACTAACACTGCAGAAAATGTATAACATAATGTATATAGAGGAGTGCACTTATCATATATGAAGCCTATGCAAGTATGGCCCAGAAGGTAAGTAGGACCCACTGTCACCTTAAACACAGGTAGACGTGTCCTACTATATCACAGTTCATGTAAACATGTAATTAATTACATCATTTACAATTAGTGGAGACACATTTTTAGGGTAGGTTTGGAGAGGAAAGGGTTCATATAGTATTCTTATACAGGGGTGCTTTACTTTTTGAGTCTGCCCTAATTATAGTATTTCTTACAATATTTTTACACAATTATCAGTGCTACCATATTATGGCTCCAGATAACCTATGAGTTGCAGGGAGGAACACCAGAAGTACAAGACCCTCTATACAGAAGTGTCATCATTTACTTATTCTCTTGATTGGGGATGTTCAGATACAGATGTCTACTCCCTTACTTATCGTCTTGGATGTATGTGTCTAGATACAGATGCTTCATTCCTTACTTGCCCTCTTGAAATGTACGTGTCTAGATACAGATGCTTCATTCCTTACTTGACCTCTTGAAATGTACGTGTCTAGATACAGATGCTTCATTCTTTACTTGTCCTCTTGGATGTACCTTTGTAGATACAGATGTATCCTCCCTTACTTATCCTCTTGGATATTTGTGTCTAGATACAGATGTATCCTCCCTTACTTGTCCTCTTGGATGTACGTGTCTAGATACAGATGTATCCTCCCTTACTTGTCCTCTTGGATGTACCTTTGTAGATACAGATGTATCCTCCCTTACTTATCCTCTTGGATATTTGTGTCTAGATACAGATGTATCCTCCCTTACTTGTCCTCTTGGATGTACGTGTCTAGATACAGATGTATCCTCCCTTACTTGTCCTCTTGGATGTATGTGTCTAGTTACAGATGCTTCATTTCTTACTTTTTCTCTTGGATGTACGTGTGTAGATACAGATGTATCCTCCCTTACTTATCGTCTTGGATGTATGTGTCTAGATACAGATGCTTCATTCCTTACTTGTCCTCTTGAAATGTACATGTCTAGATACAGATGCTTCATTCTTTACTTGTCCTCTTGGATGTACCTTTGTAGATACAGATGTATCCTCCCTTACTTGTCTTCTTGGATGTATGTGTCTAGTTACAGATGCTTCATTTCTTACTTTTTCTCTTGGATGTACGTGTGTAGATACAGATGTATCCTCTCTTACTTGTCCTCTTGAATGTGTGTGTCCTCTTGAATCTATGTGTCTAGATACAGATGCCTCCTCCCTTACTTGTCCTCTTGGATGTATGTGTCTAGATACAGATGTCTCCTTCCTTACTTGTCCTCTTGGATGTATGTGTCTAGATACAGATGCCTCCTCCCTTACTTGTCTTCGTGGATGTACGTGTTTAGATATATACATTGCAAGTTAAGCTGCTTTTATCAACACAAGGTGGTTTCTTGCCAATTTGTCACAAAGCGAAAAGCTATCTCTCCTATTTGTGTGACCACCCACTGGTGGTGGTGTGGGGAGGGGGAGGGATGAACTGCAGGCATATGTTAGCATATTATGATATTGTGCAGAAATGGTTGTGCAACAAATTAAATGTTTAGTTTTAGGGCTCTATATATTGCATACAATGTTATATCTTAATGTTGGAAGAGTTTAAATTGTATTTTTTTACACTCCCCCCTTCCTCTTTCTTGGCAGTCTTATTGAGAGTGGTGCGTTCATTGACCCTCACTCCACCGAGGTCCACCCTCCTAATGTTTTGTTATATATATATATAGTCAGGGTCTAGGGTTTCTAGGTGGGGTGGCATAAACACAAGTCCAGTTTCTTTTAGTTCAAAACAAAGTTAGAGATTATTTTCACTCAAAAATATAGTGCAGCAACAAAAGGAAACAATACAAAAATAAATCCCTGCCCGGCTAGGCTCTAACTAAACATAGAATAGGTTACCTCACACAGAGTAACAGAACTCAAAAGCCAGGAGAATCATTCAGGACACAGCTCCAAAAATACCTATGATTGACTTGTTAACTCTCTGGCCTTTTCAATCACATTAGGGCAGTGACAATTTGGTATGATGGTGGTGGCCTAGTTGCACCAAGTAGTTCATTAGCATTTCAGGAGAACGCTAATATCTCAGCAATGGAGGCAGAAAAAACATTATATATTGGTTATTAATTAAAGAAGTTCCCCAATGATCTATAAGCATAGCCAGGGTTCACATGAATAAAACGCTACAGCATACGTAAAATACATATAAATTCAGATATATACCAAATTGTCAACTGTTTGCATAACGGAAAATAATGAATAGGTCCTAATATCTGGTTTTGTTTGCTTACTATGAGTAATACACTCAGTGCCTTAAATGGAGGTAATGTGGATCAATCTGAATTTTTATTGCAATTACATATTACCTGCGTTGGATTATCTGCTAATCATTGAATCCTATGGGATTGTTTTTTGATTTTGATTTGTTCTCGGGTGATTGTATAAAGGTCTCTTTCCTCTGATATAATGTATATACATTTTCTAGTTACAGCATACAGTAAGAAAATAAGTAATGGAATACATAGTGTAGGCAAGGCAGTTTTATTTCCTTCTGACAATGCAGTGTATTTAGATGAGACCAGAGTTAAGAGGTTTGTGTGCTGTAGTGGACAGTAAAATTGATGAAACTTCAGGCTCTCACTGTTTTTATGTGCAGACATTTGTGCTCTGATTGTTGCCCTAAATTGTATCAATAAAAAGGATGGTGTGATTAGGGCACTAAACTGCAGAGCACCTAGATAGAGCTATCTTCTTCCACAAGGCTTCAAATCATTGCAAAGCTCTGACGTTTGATACAATATGTGTAAAATTTGTGCTATTCAACAGATCATTTTGAATCCATAAAAATGCTGCAGTAAAATAAGCTTATTGTAGTTTTGTTTCACTAGAGGGTGCTCGGAACGATTTCTACCTTAAAGAGAAAACACTGAACTAAAGATCGAAATGCAGAAACACTACACATTACACTTAAGATTGCCTTGCTTTACTGCTAAGCTTGATACCGTCTTGTTAATACAATTTCTATCCTATCTTACATTATGATATTGCATGTTATAGACGTTCACTGTATAAGGATACACCTTTATATTTAATATATAACCAATTGTATAAGAGTTTTGATATTATTTAAGAAACAATACATAACACACAATACATCACAGTATAAACTGGATTAGCTTTTAGCGGTGTGTCTTATGTGCTAATGTAAATCAGTTTTTCCAGAACTTCTTAGACTATTCAGTAATGCAGCAATGCTAATGTGAAGCCCAATCATTTCTATAATATGCATGCTCCTCCACTAACCAGCCACTGATAGATTTCTCCCTATTATTGTATAAGGAAAATGTTAGTTCTTGTACCATGTTAGCCAGTGGGTTGGAAATATAAAAAACAAAAAAACTTGATCGTCTTCAGTAGTTGATACCTTTTTAATGGCTAACTCATAATGATGACAAATTACTGACGTTTCGGACCTCTAGGGTCCTTTATCAAAATAAATTTAAAACATTTCTGAAGGATGCATATTTATATACAGAGAAGGCACTGAGGGTGTTAGTATTCATGGCCCTGCTTCAGACACTAGAGTGTGGATTAAATGTGTCACAGGGCTTCCTGTCTCTTTACCGGAATGTGTGAATCGGAACGTGTGAACTGATAAGGAACTGGAAGTGTTTACATTGTCTCTACCAATTACTAACAACCCCCCCCCCCCTTCCTCCTGGAATACTAACACACTCAGTGCCTTCTCTGTATATAAATATGCATCCTTCAGAAATGTTTTAAATTTACTTTGATAAAGGACCCTCAGAGGTCCGAAACGTCAGTAATTTGTCATCATTATGAGTTAGCCATTAAAAAGGTATCAATTACTGAAGATGAACAAGTTTTTTTGTTTTTTATATTCCCTATTATTGAACATAGCAAGAAATCTGTCAATCTGTGACTAGAGGATGGGGGGAGCATGGCCTTCTTGCTGGCAGTGCCACATAGGTTAAAGCATAACCAAAGCTTCAATCAACATTTTATTTGTCTGCTAGTATTTGCTACATTAATACATTTTGTATATGATTTATTAATGGACTTTGGCTACTTTCTGTCCCTCATTTATTATTTACCCTGTTTCTGTAGTACCAGCTGATATTTGTACACTGCTTTTCACTGAAGTGTGGGTGACCAGGCTCATGTATAATTCAGGAAAGTTGAAGCTATAGGAGGGGTCACTTAAAACTGTTATATTTCTGGCTTTTTGGTTAAGTTTTAAGTATGTTCACAAGAACTGCTGCACAATAACACACAAACATAAGCATAGTATTTGTTAATAGCCACTGATTCCTGCGCAATTTTTTATCTAGCTCCCATTGTTCCCCAGAAGCCAGCACAGTTGTTCCCCAGAAGCCAGTTTTGGTGCCTGATATGATATTTAAGCTCTGTAATGTCAGAAGGGCAGTGTCAGGCAGGGTGTGTATGATTCAGAACCGCAATCAAAGGCAACCAGAATCACACCCCCTGTCTGCTCCTGCCTGACACCGCCGTCCTGACAGTACAGAGCCTAAATAGCATAAAAGGCACCAAAACTTAAAGCATTGGTTACTCAGGAATGGTGGTGGCTAAAGAAAAAATTCCACTTGCGCAAAGAATCAGTTACTAAGAAATGGGATTAGTGGAGATGGTGAATGGTCCTCTTTAAATTAAGTATGATCCAGCAGTCATTGCATATATTCTGTTAACAAAATTTATAAATAGCAGATCCTAAGATTATAATTTATTAGAAATATTGTATGGGGCTATGAGGTCCTACAATATGTTTTTTTGCACATCATATCATGGGTCCAAATACACAAGGTCAGATATATGAGGCCTTAAGCTTGTTTAAACTGGAGCTTCAATTTATAGCCTGAAACAAAAGATAATGATAAATCAAACTGACCAAAGCAAAACCTAATATTAATAGAGGTCAGTCAATCTATTTTCACACAGTCCTGATTGTATCTATAAACCATTCTATTCTCTAAAAGCTGTTTCATGCAGTAGTGACATTTTAGCTCTTAGCTGCATACTATTCTTTACTATGCCTCCTTTGTACAAAAAAAAAAAACTATAATAGAATCTGTTTTATGGGAAGTGTTTGCTGGATTTTACATCTGCCCAGCAAGCTCTTTATCCCGTTAAGCATTACATGAGCGAGTCCTGCATTCTGTAAAATAATATGATGTTGTACTAAATGGTATCTTTGCACAGCGGTTCCTGACATCAGCTGGCAGGAGCTCTTGTATTAGAGAAAACAAAAGCACTTTAATCAACATACAACAGTAAGGTGTCACATACTAAACTGCACCGTACAAGCCGGCTTCAAGGTATCCCAAGCAGACTCACTACTTGTCACAATGTACAATCAAATAGTATATATGATCTTAGGTTGATAAGAAATTACAAATGTTCCAAAAGTTTTTTTCTCAGTAAGATGTCCTTAAAGGACTTTATATAGGAATAAAACTGTTAGATAAGAGGAAACTTAAAGGGATTCTATCATTAAAATTACATTTTATGTTGATCACACGTAGGAATAGCCTTAAGAAAGCCTTCTCCTACCTTTAGATGTCTTCTCCACGCTGTCGTTCAGTAAAAATTCTGATTTTTGTTTGTATGGAAATGAGTTCTCTTGCAGCACTATGGGTGTACCCCAGCGCTCAAACAGCACTGGGGGCATCCCCAATGCTACAAGAGAAATCTCCAGCGCCACCTCCATCTTCTTCAGGAACATACCCACAGGCTACAAGAAAATGGCAGCTTACTTTTCTTGTGGCCGCAGGCATGCATAGTCGGCTCTGCCCGAAGCCTAGAAGTTTGAACCCAGCTCTGGAAGAAGACGTGCAGAGAGGCCGTTCCAGAAGAAGATGGAGGCGGCTCTGGAGATTTCTCTCACAGCATTGGGGACGCCCCCAGTGCTGTTTGAGCGCTGTGATCCGCCCCCAGTGCTGTGAGATAACTCATTTGCATACAGATGAAATCCAGATTTCTATCGAACGGCAGCACGGAGAAGACATCTAAAGGTAGGAGAAGAATATCCTTTCTTAAGGCTATTCCTACGTGTGATCAAGAAAAAAAATGTGATTTTAATGATAAAATCCCTTTAAAGAAAACCCAAATGATAGCAATGGCTTCCAAAGGTCATGCACTTTATAAGAAAGAAGTTTTGCACATTTAGGCCCACATATGTCTGTATCTGACATATTTCTGTATCTGATCATTATTTTGCATAAGTATTTCAAAGCCAAAACCAAGATTGGCTCCGAAACCCAGATGAGACACAAATCTATATATTACTCTTTTCTATAGAATCCACTTCTTAATTTGGCTTCCAGAGACTGATGTATAATATTGACCAAATACTGACAGTGTGAAAGTAGCGTAAGCTGACATTATAGCATTATATCAATGCTGCTGGCACTGACACAACATAGTACCACATTAGACCATCAGAGAAATTCTAGATTAAGATTAATACTAAGTCGAATGACTAATGGTGTTTCCATTCCAATTAATGATAAATCCATGCAATCTCTGGCCACACAAACAGAGAACTAGAATGTGGAGATAATAATTGGGAGCCATTACTGTATATTATATAAAGAAAGGCAATAAGAACTGCACCATTTTTATTATATTTAACATTCACCATAAATTATGTGTTTGATGGGTAACAGCAATACTAAAGATGTCTATGCTAATTTTGTGACAGTTATGTAATAAGGTGTACTATAAAAATGTATTTGTTATAGTTGTTTTGTGTCATGATTGTTTAGCAAATTTAAATATATAAAAAAAAAAAACTTTTGAACCTGCAATGTACTGCTGTAATATACTGTATATACACATGTGTATATATCAGAATATCAGATATACCAACATTATAAAACAGATATACCAAGATTATAGAGAAGAAAGTAAGTAGAGAAAATCCTCAGATAGAGAGCACCCTTGAGGTTCTGGATCAGACACCCTGAGGCCTGAGGCTACATTTATTGATCATTTAACATCTCAATTATTATGGCTATTTGTTTTTCTCTCTCTCTACCATTCCTGAGCGATAACTGCTGTTACTTTTGGTGCCTGACATGCTATTTTGGTTCTGTACAGTCAGGTGGGCAGTTAGGAAAGGTAGTGTGATTTAGGGCTCCACTATTATTAGTATTACTTCTAGTAATAGTAGGGGCTAGAGAAAAAATTTAACTGTTCCAGCATCACTGCTGAAGACCCTACTAAATGGTACGAAGAGCTGGACTGAGGTGGTGAAAGGTTCCTTTTAACTAATCTCCAATTTAGTTAACCAATGCTATATCTTGTGATAGCAATTCAACATAATATCACAAGATGCCTAGAAAAAGCGGTAAAGGTTTCACCTTCCCTGAAGCCTTAACCCCCTTAAGGACACTGCCCAAATGTATGTTAAGGACCAGGCCTATTTTTTCAAAATTGACATGTGTCACTTTAAATGGCAATAATTTTGAGACGCTTTAATTTACACAAGTGATTTTGGGATTATTTTCTCGTAACACATTATACTTCATGTTAGTGGTAAACACTAATCAATATTTTTGTATTTACTTATTAAAAAAAATAGGAAATTTGATGGAAATTTGGAAAAAATTGCAATTTTCAAAATGTGAAATTCTCTGTTTTTCAGGCAGATAGTTATACCACCCAAATACAGTAATAAATAGTATCTCCCATATCTCTGCTTTATATCGGCATCATCTTTTGATTGTATTTTAATTTTATTTTGGACGATATAAGGCTTACAAGTGTAACAGCGATTTTCCAGATTTACAAGAAATGTAACTGTTTGGTTTTTTTTGTTTTACACTTTTTTTTTTTTTTTTTTTAAACTTTTTTACATTGTTTTATTTGTGCTGCAAGTACACTAGAACCAGTGATCAGAGAGGATCGCTGGTTCTATACTAACTACAGACTGCAATACACGTGTATTGCAGTCTATAGAGGAAGCTAGCTATGCAGATGCATAGACTAGCTTCCCCTCGTCCTGGCATCCAAGGGGTTAACCCTCCCCCCATCGGAGGGGGGGAGGGATTAAGGAGCAGCGTGTAGCTGTAAATTACAGCTCACACAGACTCCTGCTGCCGGCAACATGATTTATAGCCCGGCCAAACCCCTAGGGTGCCATGATCACTATGGATCATGGCACCTTAAGGGTTAAACAGCGGGGGTCGGTGCAATCACCGTCCCTGCTGCTACAGGGGAAGCCTGGCTGTCAGATACAGCCGGCCTCCCGTGGAGATCGCACGGGCTCTGCTTCTGAACCCGTGCGATCTCTATCACGTACAGGTACGTGGGAATGCGGGAACTAACCACATTCCCTGACGTACAGGTCCGTGATTTAGCGTTAAGGGGTTAAACCTCCATAACCCCAAAATTCCTCATAGACACTAGAAACATATCTGTTTATCTCTATGTGTTAACGTATCAATGTACCCAGAGATCACGTTACTTTAGAAAAAAGGTGTTCATCTTGTGATACATATATTTAGGTGAGAGGGGACACTTGCAATATATATATATATATATATATATATATATATATATGTATATATATACATATATATACAGTGGGGCAAAAAAGTATTTAGTCAGTCACCAATAGTGCAAGTTCCACCACTTAAAAAGATGAGAGGCGTCTGTAATTTACATCATAGGTAGACCTCAACTATGAGAGATAAAATGAGAAAACAAATCCAGAAAATCACATTGTCTGATTTTGTAAGAATTTATTTGCAAATTATGGTGGAAAATAAGTATTTGGTCAGTAACAAAATTTCATCTCAATACTTTGTTATATATCCTTTGTTGGCAATGACAGAGGTCAAACGTTTTCTGTAAGTCTTCACAAGGTTGGCACACACTGTTGTTGGTATGTTGGCCCATTCCTCCATGCAGATCTCCTCTAGAGCAGTGATGTTTTGGGGCTGTCGCTTGGCAACACGGACTTTCAACTCCCTCCAAAGGTTTTCTATAGGGTTGAGATCTGGAGACTGGCTAGGCCACTCCAGGACCTTGAAATGCTTCTTACAAAGCCACTCCTTCGTTGCCCTGGTGGTGTGCTTTGGATCATTGTCATGTTGAAAGACCCAGCCACGTTTCATCTTCAATGCCCTTGCTGATGGAAGGAGGTTTGCACTCAAAATCTCACGATATATGGCCCCATTCATTCTTTCATGTACCCGGATCAGTCATCCTGGCCCCTTTGCAGAGAAACAGCCCCAAAGCATGATGTTTCCACCCCCATGCTTTACAGTAGGTATGGTGTTTGATGGATGCAACTCAGTATTCTTTTTCCTCCAAACACGAAAAGTTGTGTTTCCACCAAACAGTTCCAGTTTGGTTTCATCAGACCATAGGACATTCTCCCAATACTCTTCTGGATCATCCAAATGCTCTCTAGCAAACTTCAGACGGGCCCGGACATGTACTGGCTTAAGCAGTGGGAAACGTCTGGCACTGCAGGATCTGAGTCCCTGGCGGCATAGTGTGTTACTGATGGTAGGCTTTGTTACATTGGTCCCAGCTCTCTGCAGTTCATTCACTAGGTCCCCCCGCGTGGTTCTGGGATTTTTGCTCACCGTTCCTGTGATCATTTTGACCCCACGGGGTGAGATTTTGCATGGAGCCCCAGATCGAGGGAGATTATCAGTGGTCTTGTATGTCTTCCATTTTCTAATTATTGCTCCCACAGTTGATTTCTTCAATCCAAGCTGGTTGCCTATTGCAGATTCAGTCTTCCCAGCCTGGTGCAGGGCTACAATTTTGTTTCTGGTGTCCTTTGACAGCTCTTTGGTCTTCACCATAGTGGAGTTTGGAGTCTGACTGTTTGAGGGTGTGCACAGGTGTCTTTTTATACTGATAACAAGTTTAAACAGGTGCCATTACTACAGGTAATGAGTGGAGGAAAGAGGAGACTCTTAAAGAAGAAGTTACAGGTCTGTGAGAGCCAGAAATCTTGATTGTTTGTAGGTGACCAAATACTTATTTTCCATCATAATTTGAAAATAAATTCTTACAAAATCAATGTGATTTTCTGGATTTGTTTTCTCATTTTGTCTCTCATAGTTGAGGTCTACCTATTATGTAAATTACAGACGCCTCTCATCTTTTTAAGTGGTGGAACTTGCACTATTGGTGACTGACTAAATACTTTTTTGCCCCACTGTATATATATATATATATATATATATATATATATATATATATATATATATATATTAATATTATCTTGCATATATATTATAAGTTTAGAAAGAATATGTATGCAAATGATGGTGATGTTTCTGTTACAGAGCAGAAAATGACCTCTTTAATGTGCAGGTTCCACCAATGATTTGCTGAATTCACATCACAGTCCAGTGAGCCTTGTTAAAAATGATTTGAACACTTACTGTATATAACATCCAAAAAGGATAGCCCGGAGCATGCCGAAGGCACAAGGTCAGATTAGTTCAGTGAATTTAAAAGTTAATTCTGAAACATGTTTATGATTTTAAAGATTTATTTTTAATTTGTACTAATAAGAATGAGCACTCATCCTTGACAGTAAAAGCTTTTAAAATTCATTATTTACTTATTAAATACCACCTGCTGTATTAAGATTGCTGTCAAACATTTTTTTTTCTAAATGTCTCTACTCTGAAGATTCTTAATGTTCCTTGCAAAAGAGCTGCATTAGCAGATAAAATCATGGAAATAGAAATTCATTTTTTTTTCTGTATATTCATCATCTTTTCGTGGTTCACACATTAAGCCTCTTATGTCTAAGAACAACAGATTTAAAATGTTAGAATATGCAAATGATATGATAGTGTTTAGCGCTGAATTTTGCTTTGATAATCTGTACCAAATGCTATTATTCTATTTCTAGCCTATAGAAAAATAAAAAATAAGAAAAAATGAAAACAATGTTATCTTTTACTTTTATCCAAATCAATGTGTGCAATAAATGTGTTTAATATTTTACAAATACTGTATTTTTCGGACTATAAGACGCACCCAGGTTTTAGAGGAGGAAAATAGGGAAAAAAAAATTGGAAGCAAAAAATGGTAAAATATTTAATATATGGGAGTTGTAGTTTTGCAATCGCTGCAAGGCCACATTGACAGGTGACCCTGCAGCTGTACGGGGACGCATAGAGTGTTTTTTTTTTTGCGGGGCCAGAAGTACTTTTTAGTTATACCATTTTGGGGACTATATATTTCTTAGATCACCTTTTATTGAAAAAAAAAACGGTGGTTTATGATATATGATTTTCTACTTTTATATATATATATTCTAGGGACAGGAGGTGATTCAGAACTTTTATTTATTTCATATTTTTATTATATATTTTTAAAGTTTGTTTGTTTTTTTTTTTACTATTTTATTCCCCCCCGGGGGCTTGAACCTGCGGTCACTTGATTGCAAGTCCCATAGACGGCAATACAACTGTATTGCCGTCTATGGGACATTCTGTCTATTAGTATTACGGCTGGTCATAGAGACCAGCCGCAATACTAATACAGCAGTGACAGGCCTGGGAGCCTCATTAGGCTCCCGGCTGTCACCCGAATAGGTCGGCTCCTGCGATATCGCCGCGCAGGAGCCGGCCTGCAACTCTACAGGTACGGGGCCGGTGGGGACCGGACCCGGGGGAGAAGGGGCCGCCGATACTGACCCGGCATCCGCTGTACTAGAGAGGCGGATGCCGGCGAGGGATAGACGCCGGGGCCTGAGACATCGCTCCTCTGCCCTGCCTGAAGCCAGCGGCGGGGGGACGGAGGAGCGGAATAGCATCACTCCTGCCGCTGCTGGCTTCATGCAGGGCAGAGGAGCGCAGCAATGTCTCAGGCCCCGGCGTCTATCCCTTGCCGACATCCGCCTCTCTATTACGGCGGGTGCCAGGCGCCACATTCAGACTATAAGACGCACCCTTCTTTTCCCCCCAAATTTGGGGGGAAAAAAGTGCGTCTTATAGTCCGAAAAATACGGTATGTCCAACTAATATCAGATTTCAATTCAACACAATATCACAACATACAAACAAAAGAAGTCCATTTTCATGACAGGTTCATTGGGCACCTTATGAATGTCTCATGAAACGTATACTGCTATAATATTACATGTAAAGAAATGAAAAAGGGATTTGAGCAAATAGGTTTAAAGGGATTCTATCATTAAAATCAATTTTTTTCTCCATCACATGTAGGAATAGCCTTAAGAAAGGCTATTCTTCTCCTACCTTTAGATGTCTTCTCCGCACCACCGTTCGGTAGAAATCCTGGTTTTCGTCTGTATGCAAATGAATTCTCTCACAGCACTGGGGGCAGTCCCCAGCAATCAAACAGCACTGGGGGCATCCCCAATGCTGCAAGAGAAATCCCCAGTGCCGCCTCCATCTTCTCCAGGAACGGCCTTTCTGCGCGTCTTCTTCCGGAGCTGGAATCAAACTTCTACACATGCACAGTTGGCTCTGCCATCGGGACTCGGGCAGAACCGACTGCACTTGTGCGCGGCCATTTTTTTGTGGCCGCTTACCCCAGCTTACTGTGTAAGCAGTCACAAGAAAATGGCCGATTACAACAGGCGGGCATGCGCAGTCGGCTCTACCAGAGGCCCGACGGCAGAGCTGACTGCGCATGCGTAGAAGTTTGAAACCAGTTACGGAAGAAGACACGCAGATAGGCAGTTTCTGAAGAAGATGGAGGCGGCGCTGGAGATTTCTCTCTCAGCATTGGGGCATTGGGAATGCTGCAGTGCTGTTTGAGCGTTGGGGACTGCCCCCAGCGCTAGGAGAGAACTCATTTGCATACCGAAGAAAACCAGGATTTCTACCAAACGGCGGTGCAGAGAAGACATCTAAAGGTAGGAGAAGAATAGCCTTTCTTAAGGCTATTTCTACGTGTTAGTGGGAAAAATGTGATTTTAATGATACAATCCCTTTAAACTTGCAACCATGAAGATCTAAGACTTTATTCTTTGTATAAGCCAAGATGAAGAAAAACAGTATAACCTCAGGGTTTATATTCCTCACGAACAGGAACATACACAGAAATTATGATAAAACATAGAAACGACTCAATGTATTTTGAAGTTTGCATAGTTGAGAATGATAAGAACAGTCAGTTCCATACATCTAATCTTTACACTAATCTTAACATGAATACAATTAGATCTATTGTAATTTCTCCATACTATCCCTTCCCAGTTAATAGCAACTTAACTACAGTCCATTAAACATCTTATGAGAGTCCCACACGTGTCAGTTTAGACTCCACCTGAACATGTATGAACGTTTCGGTAGTAATAGCATAATGCAGATGGATGACTGAAAGATTAATATGACTGATACCATGTACATATAACCTTTTAAGCATTTAGTGAAAGGTTGACTTAGTGAAATACCATCCTGGAATCCAATAAAGCTAAATCTCCTATGGGAAGTCAACATAATCATGTTCATAAGGTAATATTTCCCTGGACCATTTTGATGTTCAGTTCATGAAACACCTTTATCCTGAAATTTACTATAGAAACACCTATAAGATGTTTACTTACCAGTCACTACAATGTATCACTTTTATTAGCATTTGGTGCAACAAAGCAATATTTTTTACCTTTTTTTTCATTTAGGAGTATTTGAGCATTTTATATATTGTTTTTTATTGATATTCTTAGTAGAATCATAAGTCGTATTATTATTGAATGTTAATAGCCTTAGTAGTATCAATAGTAGAACGAGCTACCGTAACATAAGTACTACACTATTGTAAGCGAATTATCATCATATGTCACTATTATTATTACTATTATTATTAGTGATACTGGTGATAAAAGCCAGTGGCTCCCAAACATAATTCTAGTTTTCTTTCCAACCAGTACAGCTATTAGAAAGCAATGATCATCCACATTTTTTAGACCCATTCCCCAGCCATTTGCTTCCTAACAATGTGATTTCTGTTTGAAGGGTATCCCTACAATGGGATCTAATGTGTCTGGGTTACAAAAGCTGTCCGTCTGTGATCTCCCAGAAGAGCTAACGTAACACCGCTTGCTAGAACAGTTCATACTGGCTATAAAAGAAAGGAGCTAGAATACAAAGTTCATCAAAACACGTTGAATAGCAACATGCTATACAATCTTAGGCTTAGTGGTTTTAATTTTATGGCTGATGAGTTTATCTTTATACTAACCATAAAAGTAGCAGACAAGTATGTGTTAATAAAACTGTACCTTTTGGAAGAGGATATGATTTTTGCCTACTGAGCTTTAAGTTGAAGCAAAAGGATATAAACTGTTTGAAGCTAGATACCAACTGGATTCACTTTTATCTAAAGTACTTATACTTAGTTGTGCTTCAATGAATATAATTACTGAAAGTTTAGGGAACAGACCAACTGTAAAATAAAATTGTGAGGTTTGTTGGAAAAATTCACATACCGTATAATGCCATGGCTATTTGGCTGAGACATTTCTTCTTACTTCAAAAGTTCAAAAATTCTCCGTATTAAAATAAACACATATGATAGTGTAATGATACCAGGTAATGTAACATAAGCACAATGTCATTCCATAATATATAATGCATTTATCTTACAAATTGTACAATATATAGTAAATCTCTTTCAATTATCCAGACAATATTGCCATCTTGCACTGAACTCTCATCGGACAAGGTGAATTTGAATACTTTGCAAAAACATAAAAGACTGTAATGCTAAAAGGGATAAAAGTGTCCACATTTTAAAAGCTGTTTCTAGTCGAAAGATATTGTCGGTTGTGTACTGGCAACTATAATCATGGAGCATTATTCTTTATCAGCTATCACATGGATGTGTTTTCAAAGTATTGGAAAGAGAATGACTACTATCAGGAACACTATGCTAAAATGGATATGTGCTACTAAAAGAACAAAATTACATATTTCCCTAAAAATAGAAAAAAAGAGAACCTGAAAAGGAACATTTACAGCTCTTTTACAGCAAGTAACATGAAAGAACTTTAAGATCAGAATCCGCAATACTTGGGAGATTATTATAACAGGTGGATTTCATAAAAACAATATTGGTGAAAGCATATGCCATTAAGATGGCAATAAAAAACACAAAAGGAAATGGATTCTGGAGAAAATAAGAATGTGTTTTAATGTCATCATCTCCTCCTTTCCCATGATCCTATTTTACCTAATATTACAATAACTCTACAAAATAAGTAAGTAACTCTTTCCTGAATGTCTTAGGAGCTCAGAGATACCTCATTCTCCTCCTCACAGTCCTTTCACTTGTTGTCAGGAGCAGTTGTCATATAACCTGCGGTAATTTATCACAAAGTAATATGTATCACGTATACGTATCATATTTGTGACTATGTGTGGTCGCCCAGTAGTGTGAATTGCAGCCTTGCAAGACTTTTATGTAACATGTTGTTATATTGTGCTGAATTGGTTCCAAGACAAATTATAATCCTTATCCCAATTGGAGATCAGTTATGTGTGGATACATCCGTGTAACTGCCAGACAGTCTATCAAGAAGGGGTGCTAGATTTTTAATACAGAAAAAGTGGCTACAGTTTGCAGTGACTTACTGTGAAATCAATAAAGGACACAAGAAACATATGTTAGATTTATTGATATCGACAGCCACAATGTCAATGCGGGGTCAGGAATGAATTCAGCAATAAAACAAGTTGACTGCAATCGTACAGAATATTTTTTTGTCTGTCTCTAAATTGTCTCCTGTTAAAAAATGAACCCTTACTGTAAAATTATAACTTTCTGTAACATTCACCTTGAGGAGTTTTCTAAAGGAAAGTACTATCCGTTAAACTTCATTCCACGGGGGTTGACTGTTGTTGGCAGACACAATAGTGTGACTTGATATGTTTTTCTACATAATATTCAATAGGGTGGACTGGATACCAAAACAAGTCAGGAAAAACTAAATGGGAACCCATTTAGTTTTTTCTATATTGTTTTACATACTACAAAAGAATAACATTTATAATCAATATAATCTGCTCGAAAGAGGTGTCACTGCAGTTTCTGCAGTCTGAAACAGGGGTGCCACCTGGCATATGCCACTGAAAATACCGGGGCCTCTGTACCATATGTAACTAATAGGCTAAAGGTCCCTGTGTCACAACAGTACACTTACTATAGTTATGTTCCTGCTGTTAGGATCTGTTATGCATCCATTTTAATTCATATAAAAGTGGGAACATTGCAGAAAAAAACAGAAACTGATCCAATGGCCATAAGACATACCATAAATGTCTAAAATATGTGGGTTCCAACATTGGGACATGGATTTACTTCCATAAATAGCCAAGTGCACAGCCTCAACTGCTTTCTGTTTTCCTTCATTCACTAGTGGTAATGAAAAAGGGTCCTATTCTTGAGAGAGATAGATGTGGGGTTCAGAAGTAGGAACTGCATCTATGGGTTGCCCAATAATAATAACATATTAATAACCAAAGGATAGATGATATGGGTTTACTCACTGGAACCCCCAGCAATTTTGAGTATGGGGGTTCATGACTCCCATCTAAATGGAGCTAGAGTCAAGCAAGTGGATATCATTCAATGGGATACATAACCCAGTGGTCAGACAATTATAACCCATCTTGAGAATTAGCTGAAAAGCTCACTGGATATCAGCTATCACCTTATTCACAGGATCAATTATGATTGTCTGATCGCTGGGTCCCGTATCCCATTGAATGATGTCCACTTGCATGACCTTAGCTCCATTTAGATAGGAGTCACAAACCCCACATCCTCAAGATTGCTGGTGGTTCCAGTGAGCAATTCATTGACAATCCCTTTAATATACTGTAGAGCCTAACAAAGTATAAAGTCTTGCAGTATTTCCTTACATAACACATATATTACAATAAATATGTATTCTGGCAATCAAAAGTTACATAAAATAAATTCTGGCTAAGTCTGCAGTTTAACAAAAAATGGTATCTTTGTTAACCCCAATAATACTCATTATATAATCAGACCTATCTAAAGCCAAGGGAAATGAGCTATACTTTTATATTCAGAGCTGTGCAAATCTAAGAAATGCTATGAAAGATGACATTTTACACTCAGCAGGCAAAATCTTCTTAACTTGAAGCTCAGCACTACACATTAAACCAATAATATATTTTCTTTTTAAATCCAAGTGAAGCAATATAACAGGTTTCCATTTTTAGCTTGCAAAACAGATACAGTAGTCAAATGAGAACCAGCAGGGATGTGGTAAATAGAGCAATATGAAATATGTGCTAGCTAACTATTCCGTGGTTCCAGCCATGATTTCCAAGAGGAGCTTTCCAAAGACATTCTGTATCAACTAAGGACAGCATGATCATTTAAAAATGGAAACTGTTTGTGCTGGCAATGCATGTCTTATAGGAAAGGCATTCATTAATGGAAAACGCCACCTGAAAATGCTAATTATAAGTTGTATACTATGCAAAAATGGTTTATTTCTTAGGATTCTTGTTTACTCCAGAAAAAAAAAAATAGCTTGTCCTCAGGGAGGGAGTTTCTTGTCTCAGACAAACTCTCCATTGCAGAAAGTTCAGACTTACTGTTGGAAAAGGTATGGCAGTCACACGATTACAGTGTACAGACGGCACCAGCTTATGTAGTATAGAAAAAAAGGCAAGGTCAGCAAAATAGTTTGTTTACTGAGTCAAGCAAAGAAAGTGAAGGGAATTGCCCAATGGTACAGAGAGTGCTGGGCTGTCAGACTACCCTACAGAACAAGTAAGTTTTACAAAAAGGACTTTAACTCACAGTATAATATAACTGATCTATTAAAGGGAGTCTACCAAATCCCCTGAGCATAGGCAACTGCCTTGTTACAGATCATATGACAGTGTTAAATATCATACTATTGTTACATATATTAGGTTTAGATTAAAATAGCTTTGGAGTATTATGCAAATGAGGCAGTTGGTGCACTGTGGGTGGGCCTTTAGCTTCCTTGAGCACTACTCTTGCTGCTCAGACCCCTACATCTCCAGCATGAACCACCCTGTGCAACAAGAGTTATTCCTACCACTAAGTTCACACGGAGTAAAATGGCGTGTCATTTGGAGTGTAATTTTTACACGTGTAAAAAATTTACATGTGTATTTTGGAGTGTTTTTTTTTTACACGTGGCGTTTCAGTAGCGTTTACGGAGCGTTTTTTGGAGTGTTTACACATGTACATGTAAAAAAAACACTACAAAATTCACGTGTAAATTTTTTACACGTGTAAAAATTACACTCCAAATTACACGCCATTTTACTCTGTGTGAACTTACCCTAAAACATGCTATTTGAGCAAGAAAAGCATTGCTCCCACGGCATGCCCCAGTGCACTAAAGACTTCAAAGTGTTTTTTTTCCCCAAATCTATAAAAGTAACATACATAAGAGGTATGTTTTATTATTATGGTAATGTACTCTGTAATTTGGTGGCAGTTGAATACTTTTTTTTTTTTTTTTATGTAGGTTGTGAGCCCCACATAGAGCTCACAATGTACATTTTTTTTCCCTATCAGTATTTCTTTTTGGAATATAGGATGGAAATACATGCAAACACAGGGAGAACATACAAACTCCTTGCAGATGTTTTTCTGCCCTTGGTGGGATTTGAACACCAGGCCCCCATCGCTGCAAGGCTACAGTGCTAACCACTGAGCCGTGTGGCCCCGGCAATTGAATACATTTGTGGAGGTGACATACTACCTTCAAAATGATATATTAAATGAAGAACACGGATTCCGCTACTTTGTTTTTACATCATTCTGAGCTCTCTTACATTTGGTTGCTGTTAAAGCGGTTGGTTAAAGATTAGTCTTGATAAAGATTTTGCCTCGTATAAACAGGATAGATGATTTGGGTCTGATGGATCACTCTGGTGACAGTGCTTGAGCACCAATGACCATAGGAGTGCGTTTTCTCTTATTTGAATGGAACAGCACTCAAGGAGATGTTTTGCATCTCCATTTAAAATCTATGGAACAGATGATGGTCAATACAGCGCTCAGTTATCTTTATTAGTCCAATACATGTTGGGATGATCAATCAACATTCTCTTCAAATGGAAATATGGGACACCCATTCCCATGATCAGATGTGGACCCCAGCAATGAGACACTTATCAACTTTTGTGGGGTCAGGTGACAAGTGTCAGTCTTGGGACATATAGACTGTAATAGTCTATGCTAATATTATATGTTTGTAAATCTGATAATAGTAATTTCAATAATGTTGGTTCTACAAAAGCAGTTTTGAGTATAAAGGTGAGAGTGTAGTATTAATTAACATATAGCAATGTTTTTTTAAGGAGTTTTGGCATCCAGACCGATAGAATAGTCAGCTGCACCTATAATGAAATACAATACTAATTCTACTTTTTGCCTTATTGGATTAGTTCTTTAAAGCATTGCTTCCATGTTTTATGAGATGATTCGCCATATGTCATACTTTACTATTTTTTTTAAATCTGAATACTTTAGATGGACAATGGACCAAAGCCTGTTCCAATACAAATGCCCTAAACCATTATACACTGAAGATAACCGATAAAAGGTTTCATCCTGATCTTCTCCTATCTACACAGAAATATTCAGCATTCTCTGCTATTAAGCAAAAGTGAACGTTACAGTCAGAGGATCCATCCAAACCTACAATCTTGTCATCATACTTGTTAGACAAATATTAGGTTATATGACACCTGTGCTGCTATATTTTTGTAAAGGAATAAATGTTTTAGCTCGATCGGCCTTTCATTACCATACAGCATATTTTTATGTTAAAGACACACAATGACATAATAAAATTAGGTAGCTGAAGGTAATTTTCTATTTTCATCATCCATGCATCGTGTCTGCTCATAATTAGAAACACTATAAACAGCAGGAGCTACCAATTGCTCTGCTGCATTTATTTTCCTCCGCTTCATTAGCTATGCAGCACTGTGGCTCAGACAAGCTAGTGCAACTGGCATGAAGGAAATCATACACAGCGTAATGGACTGGCACACATCCAAACTGCTAATCTACCATGTGATTGATATGACTTCAGCCTCCTATGGGGATGATATTTTAACATCTTTTCAACCTTTTTACCTCTAGAGTTATTATGATTTAGCCTGGATTGTCAAAATGGAACGCTTTATGATATAAATCACATTATACATGACGATATTTGCAGCAGGTTCGAAAACAAAATCTAAATATTGAGGCTAATTGAATGAAGGTTTATGATCCTAAACTCAGATGTCATTTGTACTGTCTAATGTCACATTTGTTTTTGAAGAAACAAGAAAATGTCATGCTGGTACAGACATGTAGGCAAATATATTAAAGATATATCCCTGGCGGGCACAGTTGGAGTCAGTCATCCATATTATAGTAAGTCCAAAATACTATTACATTATAATGTTTCATGGTAAAAACACTAGGGCACAGTTATACTTAGCCACTCAGAAAGCGGGAGCCGGGACATTGGCCATGTGCGCTTACATATTATGCTACATTTTTTGCTTTTATGGTTTAAAATAAATTTCACCTGGTACAATATCTTCCAAGAAGACATCAAGTATGGTGTTGGCAAACTGGGCCACTTTGTGGGATGACCAACTTAACAATAGAAAACATTTATGTTATTCATAGTGGCCATCAGAGTAAAATAAATAAATAAATATATATATATATATATACGGTATATATATATATATATATATATATATATACACACACAGTACAGACCAAAAGTTTGGACACACTGTCCCATTGAAAGAATGTTCTGTATTTTTATGACTATGAAAATTGTAGATTCACACTGAAGGCATCAAAACTATGAATTTACACATGTGGAATTGTATACTTAACAAAAAAGTGTGAAACAACTGAACATATGTCTTATATTCTAGGTTCTTCAAAGTAGCCACCTTTTGCTTTGATTACTGCTTTGCACACTCTTGGCATTCTCTTGATGAGCTTCAAGAGGTAGTCACCTGAAATGGTCTTCCAACAGTCTTGAAGGAGTTCCCAGACATGCTTAGCACTTGTTGGCCCTTTTGCCTTCACTCTGCGGTCCAGCTCATCCCAAACCATCTTGATTGGGTTCAGGTCTGGTGATTGTGGAGGCCAGGTCATCTGGCATAGCACCCCATCACTCTCCTTCTTGGTCAAATATCCCTCACACAGCCTGGAGGTGTGTTTGGGGTCATTGTCCTTTTGAAAAATAAATTATGGTCCAACTAAACGCAAACCGAATGGAATAGCATGCCGCTGCAACATGCTGTGGTAGCCATGTTACTTCAGTATGCCTTCAATTTTGAATAAATCCCTAGCATTGTCACCAGAAAAGCACCCCCACACCATCACACCTCCTCCTCCATGCTTCACGGTGGGAACCAGGCATGTAGAGTCCATCCGTTCACCTTTTCTGTGTCGCACAAAGACATGGTGGTTGGAACCAAAGATCTCAAATTTGGACTCATCAGACCAAAGCACAGATTTCCACTGGTCTAATGTCCATTGCTTGTGTTCTTTAGCCCAAACAAGTCTCTTCTGCTTGTTGTTTTTCCTTAGCAGTTGTATTCTAGCAGCTATTTTACCATGAAGGCCTGCTGCACAAAGTCTCCTCTTAACAGTTGCCGTAGAGATGTGTCTGCTGCTAGAACTCTGTGTGGCATTGACCTGGTCACTAATCTGAGCTGCTGTTAACCTGCGATTTCTGAGGCTGGTGACTCGGATGAACTTATACTCTGCAGCAGAGGTGACTCTTGGTCTTCCTTTCCTGGGGCGGTCCTCATGTGAGGTAATTTCTTTGTAGCGCTTGATGGTTTTTGCAACTGCACTTGGGGACACTGTCAAAGTTTTCCCAATTTTTCAGATTGACTGACCTTCATTTCCATTTTTTAAAGTAATGATGGCCACTCATTTTTCTTTACTTAGCTGCTTTTATCCTGCCATAATACAAATTCTAACAGTCTATTCAGTAGGATTCTCGGCTGTGTATCCACCTGACTTCTTCACAACACAACTGATGATCCCAACCCCATTTATAAGGCAATAAATCCCACTTATTAAACCTGCCAGGGCACACCTGTGAAGTGAAAACCATTTCCAGTGACTACCTCTTGAAGCTCATCAAGAGAATGCCAAGAGTGTGCAAAGCAGTAATCAAAGCAAAAGGTGGCTACTTCAAGCATGCTGTTATAACCCCGCTATTGAAAAAACCCTTCCTGGACCTATCCTGTGCTGCTATCGACCCGTCTCTAATCTCCCCTTCATCTCTAAAATCTTGGAACGCCTGGTCTATTCTCATTTAATCCACTATCTCTCTGCTAACTCTCTGCTTGACCCCGTACAATCTGGTTTCTGCACTCTGCGCTCTACTGAAATGGCCCTCACAAAAGTCTCCAATGATCTCCTAATGGCTAAATCTAATGGTAACTTCTCTCTTCTTATTATTCTGGACCTCTCTGCAGCTTTTGACACTGTTGACCATCAACTCCTCCTCACTATGCTCCACTCAGTCGGCCTCAAGGACACTGCGCTCTCCAGGTTCTCCTCTTATCTCTCAGACCGCACTTTCAGTGTATCATTTGTGGACTCTGTTTCTTCCCCTTTTTCCCTTGCTGTTGGGGTTCCTCAGGGCTTGGTCCTAGGTCCCCTGCTCTTCTTTCTCTACACAGCCCCATTGGACAAACCATCACCAGATTTGGCTTCCGGTACCATCTCTATGCTGATGACACCCAATTATACACATCTTCCCGTGACATCACCCCTGCACTAATACAGAACACCAGTGACTGTCTTTCTGCTGTCTCAAATATCATGTCTTCGCTCTATCTGAAACTAAATCTCTCTAAGACTGAACTACTGCTGTTTCCACCATCTAATAGATCTGTCTCTGATATTTCCATTGCAGTCTCAGGCCTTACTATAAATCCTAGACAGCATGCCCGCTGCCTTGGGGTCATGTTTGACGTAGAACTTTCCTTCACTCCCCATATTGAATCCTCAAAAACATCTCCAGATTACGCCCTTTCCTTACCAGGGATACACTAAAGACCCTAATTGTCTCTCTGATTCATTTTTGCCTTGACTACTGTAACTCCTTACTAATCGGTCTTCCCCTTACTAAACTCTCCCCTCTACAATCTATTCTGAATGCAGCGGCCAGGCTCATCTACCAGGCTAGACGCTACAGGATGTAATGTATCTTTCTGCCTGTATTTGAACCCTACTAATTGTACAGCGCTGCAAAATATATTGGCGCTATATAAATAAAAATTATTATTATTATTATTATTATTATTATTATTATTACTTTGAAGAACCTAGAATAGAAGACATATTTTCAGTTCACACTTTTTTGTTAAGTATATAATTACACATGTGTTAATTCATAGGTTTGATGCCTTCAGTGTGAATCTACAATTTCCATAGTCATGAAAATACAGAAAACTCTTTGAATGAGAAGGTGAGTCCAAACTTTTTTTCTGCGCTCTATCTATCTATCTATCAAAATATATTTTTTTTATAATAAAGCTTTTTTTTTTTTTTTAATAAAGCTTATCTTCTTGGTGAATTTCAAAACTGATGAATAGCTATGCATGGACACAGAATCTTAGCATTACTTTTTTAATGGATTTCAATAATTTTTCCTGTGCCCTGTGATGTTAAGCTACAGCTGAGGATGTTTATGTCATGTTAAACTTTGCTGTCTTTGTATGTTTTCAAAAACTCAAATACAGATGTAACAATGTTTAACATGTCACTGATAACTCAATACACTTTGATATATTGTTACAGAAAACAACAAAAACACTAAAGTCATTGAAAATCTAATTTAAAAATTTAGCAGAACTCAGTGCTAAAACTCAGTGCCACATTTTCTGTAATGTTAAGGGCTTGTTCATCAGCATTCATCTGTCCTTATTGCAGGTTTCCGTTTCCTGCATAAAACAGATGCAGGAGACGGAAGCCTGCAGGAGACTTTCTCACCCATTCATTTGAATGGGTGAGAAAGCTGTCCGGCCATGAGCGGCAGTGAGCGTTTTGCGCTCTCCGCCACGAAACCGGGTTTTATAATCCGGACACAGAGTCGGACATGCAGTACTCTGTGTCCGGATTAAAATATCCGGTTTCGCGGCGGAGAGCCTAAAACGCTCACCGCCGCTCACGGCCAGACCCGGTCTATGGTTTCCGTCTTCTGCCATGCAGAAGACGGAAACCATAGAACGGAGACATGAACGCAGGTGTGAACCTAGCGTAATACGTATATTATCGGTTTACTCAGAAATATATCTTTTTTTATTTTTGTTACTGTGAAATTTAAAGAGGACCTTTCACCATATCCAGGCACATGCAGTGTTATATACTGCTGGAAAGCTGACAGTGCGCTGAATTCAGCGCACTGTCGGCTTTCCCGATCTGTGCCCGCTGTAAAGAGCTTACGGTGCCGGTACTGTAGTGCTCTATGGTCAGAAGGGAGTTTCTGACAGTTAGCCAGAGACGTCCTTCTGCCTCGCGGCCCCAATCACGCTGTGCTGTGGAGCGGGGAGGAACTCCCCCCTCCCGCTCCTGATAATGCTCGTCTATGGACGAGCTGTGTGAGCAGAGGGAGGGGGCGTTCCTCCCGGCTCCACAGCACAGCGCGATAGGCGCCGCGAGGCAGAAGGACGTCTCTGGCTAATGGTCAGAAACGCCCTTCTGACCATAGAGCACTACGGTACCGGCACCGTAAGCTCTTTACACCGGGCACAGATTGGGAAAGCCGACAGTGCACTGAATTCAGCGCACTGTCAGCTTTCCAGCAGTATATAACACTGCATGTGCCCAAAAGTGGTGAAAGGTCCTCTTTAAAGAAGTATTACTAAAGTATAATCAAGGCCATTGGTGAAATAAAGTCATGTAACTGAATGGATACATTATTATTTTACATTACAAAATTATATCGTCCAACTCTGAGTTAATGGAGGAAGTGCCGTGGTCTAGATCCTAATTTCTTGTCAAGAGGAGAGAGTAGTCACAATAAGCATCTCTTGCTCTGTATTGGACAGACAATCAGTGTGAATGGACTTTATGTAATAAAACACACATCTCACTGAAGAATCATGTTGCAGTTCGCAGTTCCATCAACAGCCAATACACCACACAAAAAGGTCAGCATAAAAGCTATCCTTTATTAAATATACCATAAAACTACCAATACATAGACCCTAACCAAAACCATCAACACAATTGTGTCCCACCAACAAAAATAGCAATTGGGGGTTATTAAATCATTTCAGGCAGTATGGAACCAAATAGGAATGCATCACAATGCTGAAAAAGACCATCCAACGTGTTTCCCGAAGCCATGTATATTATACATACCAGATGTATGATATTTATCCCTATATTTGTAAATATAGCACACCCTCAATTACCCAATCAACCACATGTATTGAAAGAGTCATTCTGTACACTAGCAAACTACAGTGTTGATAGCATATACACTTCTGGTAGTATATGCTAAGTAGTGGTGATAAAGTAATGGATGCTGATGACATGTGCAACTCTTATAACAAGTACACGGTTGATAACCTGTCGGAGTGGTAAATTAGATAACTTATGGCTCCAAACAGGGCACAATAAGAAGAACTTCTGCTAATAAGACAGCAGGTGGTTGTATAATAAAATAGGAATATGTACAGTATAATAGAACAACCAAGGATGGAGCAAAACATGCTTAAGACCACCCTAATGAAATGCACATATTTAGTTTGATTAAATATTATTCTCAAGTAAAATGATAAATCAAGTTCATCAAATCTTCCGCTTCCCAACACAATGTATGTTTTATTGTATGCCAAAACTAATAAAATCAATGAAATAAAGGAATGCAAATAACTTTCCACCAGACATGCCATTTAAAATTAGTGTTACAGGCGTGTTATTTTTCCTTGGATTTGAAAGATTATTAAAACAAAGTCTTTCTTAAATCGGACAAGACCTTAGGTTAATTGGCAGGTATGTAGGAAGTGTTGAGGAAGATAATGGTAACATTAATTGACCTTTACATTTTCTGAGAAATACAGAGTGATACAACACATCTTAGACAGCTAACAAGACTTTAATCTATCTCCGACAATTTATGAAGGGCTCTATTTCTCATAAGCAGGAACATTGTATATTCAAATTGTTTTATCACAGTAGAGCATGTTCAGAAAGAGCAAATGTTTGAGACGCATCATGTTATCCTCTGGCAGCCAATACATTTCACAGAGCATCAACTTGCCAATTAACAGCTGTACAAAAGGTTAGTGTTATTTTAGAGACCATAACTTCTCAACTCATGGACTAAATTTCCTATTACATGACATAATGTTGTCTACACGTACAATGATTTTCATCAGCAGTCATACACTGATACCCGGAAATTTGACAAGGGCAAGAAGGAGTAGGCAACAGTCTAGGATTGTATGACAGCAGGGTTATGGAAGACACTTTTCAAACTTTTTCTGTACACTTTATTATGCATTGTATTCAGGCTGCTATTAATGTTATAGATATCAGGGAATAATGTGCAGCTTTACTGTGTTCAAGGGTCCCACTCTAACTTAGGATTGGGCATAAGTGGGGTATTCAGAAGTCCTGCTTTTACACTAGAACAGCTTATCCCTCCAACCACAATCTTTACAGCACATTCTTACAACATGGAAGCAATCTTTATACTTCAGGGGAAATGTAGCTCAGTAGATGCAGTGATGAGGACCCAAACAGTCAAGATAGGGACACAAAATATGCAGCAAACTGGTTTGTTTAGAAAAAAAACAAAACAAAAAAAAACAAAACAGGAAAATAAATAAACCTTGACTTCAGGCTCAAAATGAGCAAAATAAAATACAGCCTTAACTTCAGGCAAAAATAAAATAAAAACCTGCTCGTCTGAGCGACTAACTAAACAGTAACATTAACCTAACTAAACACATGGCTTACTGCCAACCACATGAACAAAACAAGCTCAACTTTGTCTCACCGGAATCAGGGTTATAGGACAGACCCACACACCTCCTTTCACCTCATGGAACTGCTCTGCAATGCAAGAGCTGCAGCCTATTCTGGTCAGTAATGAGCCCTGGATCTACACCTGGCTGAGGCCTACTCCAGATCTGCACTGGACCACACATAAGTTAAAAATCTGGGGGAAATATAGCGAGATTCCAGCACCATGCCTGTCACCTTCTCACAATGTGTACTAGATCTTTGTCGTTCTTCAAATGTAGTCTTACAAGTTGTACTTTATTCAAGTGAACTAAATAATTGTAAGAATTCCCTGTCTGTGATCAGTACGTAGAATACTGTGCAAAAGTTTTAGGTTTGGAAACAAATGCTACAAAGTAAGAATGCTTTCACAAATAAAAGCATTAATAGTTTATGTTGATTGGCAACACAATGCAAAGTGAGGGAACAGAAGATCTAAATCACATCAATATTTGGTGTGATCCCCTTTATATTCAAAACAGCATCAATTCCTCTAGGTACACTTATACACAGTTTTAAAAGGATCTCACATGAGGTTGTTCCAAACCACATATGTTGTATGGATGTAGGCTTATTGAATCCTAGACGGACTTGAGGATGTTGATATCAGGGCTCTTTGAGGGCCATATCATCACTTCCAGGATTCCTCCAGGTGAATCACACCAAATACTGATTTCATTTTGACTTCTCTTTTGTTCATTCAATTCACTTGTTAATTGACAAACTATTAACACTTCTATTTTTTAAATAATTCTTATTTTGAAGAATTTTTTTGACTATCTGAAGCTTTTGTACGTTACCATATTTTACAAGTGTGTCTATTTGGCCATTTTAACAATACAAATTAAGAAATTTTTGCAACTTGTCATTACTGTGCCATGGCCTTATATCTACAGTGTAGAAGAAATAATTTTGTAAAACAAAGCTGGAATGCCCCTTCATATTGAACATTCTTATTTAAATATATATATTGTATAAAACACCAACATTGAAATAGTGAGAAAAAATAAAATAAAGACATCTGTGTACAAAAGCTATTGTCAACCACAAGGATGTTCATATTGGAATTGAGTGGTTGATGTAAATGAAGAGCTCTATACATTAAACTATGGTGATGACCACCTGTTCACATGGCATCAATTAGCAGCTTTCTGTAGAGAACAGTAGGAAGAACAAAAACACCATCCCAATAGTTTGTGTCACAGATGGTGCCGGGGAACTAGTAGAACTCTAGGAATACATTTTTAGAATATTTGCTTTAACAATATTTTATGATGAAAACAAGAATAAAAAATGAATATATAATTGAGCATTCTTGACAAACTTTCATGGTAAAATGTCCTACCAAAAAAGTAATAATCTAATGTATATTGTATGCCACAAGGTGAGGAGGCTATCCGGGTGTAGGCATGGATTCTGCTGACATTGTCTTGTCAGTTCCTATGGAACTCATTTCATAGGGAACATTTCACCAACATATGAGGCATTACAATGGCACTAATCTACCGTCAGAGCCACTGCCTATACTATGGCAAAAATCTAAGTAAAGACAAATCATGGCCTGAAGCTTTACACATATAAAATAGGCTAAGCAATTTTAATGTTACATGTACAGAGTGATTTTTTTTTAAAAAAAGCAAAAGCCTAAATTCCGGATGTACGAGCAACATGTGACAAATAGTGAATGCCCATGCTTTTATCTTCAGGATGCACTACCCATAAACCTATGTGCTACCCAAATTTCCATAAAGTTAAACAAATTTCTGTAAGGAAACTTCACGGTTTTATAGATCTCTGCTTGCTACCATTTTTATTTCCAGCGGGTAAAAATCAGTCCATAGTCCATAGAACTTTGATATGACCATGGACTGGAAGTAAGCAGTGGATGACATCAAGCAGAAATCTAGAAAACCTTGAGGAACTGATACAGGAAGTACATTGGAGAACTGAAACAGTACCATTAATTTGCTGAACCTGTACAAGACCTTTAAATCCATTTTTGGAGGTTCATCACTTTGAATCTTCAAGTATCAAAAATTATATGATTTTGAAAAAAATGACAATTTTCTCCTTAAAAAAATAGATAAAGAATCTGGGTTACTAAAATACCGAACCGTGCGTCCACCTGGCTTTGTTGGTTACAGTGGTATATAGAAGGGAAGAGCTCAGCCAATAATATCTTTGTTTGGTCATCAAGTTTTTTTTTTTTTTTGTCTCAACAAGCCGTATTTATTTCTGGAAACAAGAGAGTTGATAAAGAGGTTTAATTGTCTGTCAGTGAGCCTTGTGGTGCAGTTTCTTCATTTACTTCAACCCTGAATCCTATTACTAGTTCAATTCTCCAGACTCCCCTCAATCTAAAAGTCGGGCTCTTAATTATTGCACTACGGGCAATGCAAGCAAATAAAGCTCACGCTTTTTCTTGTGCTCATTCGTATTCTAGCTCTCCTTTTCCCTGTCTTCCTGACGAATCTAATAGACTATTGATTTTTCATCCTCCAAGAGATCAGGCTCCACTTTTACCATTCAATCATGATATTAGCTGTCCATTAACTTGAATTTCATGGCATGACAGCATGTTGACACTTCCAAGGCTATTCATTCACCCAATCAACAAAAAGGTATCACTTTCAATATTAAACTTCTGTACGGAATGGACGTCTATGTTTTGACACATTAGGTCCAGTAAATGCTACAATGTGACACTTTTCCTATCACTTTATATGCACTTTTTTTTAGAAAACTGGAAGATTGGCAAGCCCTACATCAATATCTGTGGTATTTTAGAGATAGGCCTGGGAATTTTAAGTGTTTTCAACATATTTAACACCTACAAACGTTCTTTTGGAAGAACACGTCCTTGGAGATGAAACGGGAAGACTCTAAAATAGGTTGAGAAAGTTTGTAATCTGGGTGACCTCTGCAGGATACCACAAAGACTCCCTATAAAGTTCTACGATCATATGTGTAATTCCTCAGCTGTCTTCTTGGCATGACATGGCCGGATATGTTTATTTTTGTCAGTGTATGGTCATGCTGTAGGGGCGTGTGGTGGGGGGAAAGTAACCTTTCCGAATTGAGGACACATCCTTATGTCTATATGTTATAGACTAAGTAGATATCATGTATGCTGGAAAAGCTATACTTTCCATGATGAACTAGATGACTGCATTGGAATAAAGTGGAGCTAGCAATTTTGGTGTTGCAGTTAGAGATGAGCGAACAGTAAAATGTTGGAGGTTCGATATTCATTTCGAGTAGCCCCTCAATATTCGACTACTCGAATCGAATATCGAACCCTATTATAGTCTATGGGGGGAAAATGCTCATTTCAGGGGTAGACAACATTCGATCAAATTATACTTACCAAGTCCACGAGTGAGGGTTGGGCTGGATCCTCTGAGAAGTCTTCTCCTTGCAGCGTCCCCGCAGCATCTTCCGGCTCTTCATTCACTCTGCCAGGCATCGGGCCTGGGCAGAGCCGACTGCGCAAGCCCGCACTACAAGCGGACATGCGCAGTCGGCTCTGCCCAGGCCCGATGTCTGGCAGAGTGAATGAAGAGCTGGAAGACGCCGCGGGGAAGCTGCACGGAGAAGACTTCTAAAGGTAGGAGAAGAACCAGCGTTGATTGGCCGACTGTATAGCATTCGGCCAATCAATGCTGGTTCTGCGTCGAACTTTTACAATCGAATAGCGAGTGGTACTCGATCGAGTACGAGTATTTCGAATACCGTAGTATTCGATCGAATACTACTCGCTCATCTCTATTAATAACCAAATGATATATTATATGGGTTTACTCACTGGAACCCCCAGCAATCTTGAGTATGGGGGTTCATGACTCCTATCTACATGGAGCTACTCGCTCATCTCTAGTTGCAGTGTAAATGATTTGCTAACATAAAATTTGGAGGCTGAGATCATTGATGGATAGTGGTTGAGTTAATGTAAGCATAGTAAATAGATTTATAATAGTGATATATCCAGTGCAAACTTGGTTCTATGGACTTGTTTTGTGGATCCATGTGTTTAGTATAGATGAATGTAATTTTACTACATAGCTGGACGATTGTGTGGAAGTATATGACCCCTGCTATATTACAGAATTCCATTATATAATTATATTTCTTGTAACTTGCAAGTCTCATTGGGGCTCATATTTAAAGCATACCCGCAGCTTCAGAAAACGTTATACTTGACTGAACATATAGCTGCCTTTGCTCCAACCATTTTTTACCTTTTTATTACCGTGAGCTGATGAAAGCTGATGAGATTATATGCTCAAATAAATTCAGTAGATGACAAAAGGTAACAGGAGCCTAATGAGTTTTCTGAATTGGGGTACATTTTAGACTAAAATTACATAATTTTGATGTTTTAATCCCCATTAGCAATTTGTTGTCTAAAGGCAAACAATGGTCTAGATCGGGGTCTCAAACCCATGGGAAACAGGCTGAATGCCACCCCTGAAACTGTCACCAGCTAGATCAGCAGAACCAGGGAGAAAAAAAACAGAAGTTTTCAGATTTTTTAGGCTGCAGGCCGGCAGCCTAAACGCTCGAGGCAACCTGACTTTAGATACTTACCTCCTGCTTTCTTACGCTTCTCCAGGTTTAGTGCTGTGACTCCTATGCACCTGGAGCAGGGAAATATAGTGTATGGGAGCGTTCACACTACTGTCGGTGTCTGACAGCTTGTGTCCGATGCTAATGTCCGCGCAAGATTTTGTGCGGACATTAGCATCGGACACTAGCTGTGTGCGTTATATTTTGCATTGATTTAAATGGACATCGGGTGCGTTCTCTTACTGTCCGTGGGTGTCCTTAACTGTCCGTTCCCAAAGATGTGCGATTTTTGCAGCAAAACCCTACATGTAGGTTTTTGCTGTCCGCTTGAAAAATCGGACATCTTTGTGAACAGACACTTAATAAGGACAGACATGGACTGTAAAAGAACGCACAGGATGTCCGATTAAATCAATGCAAAATGTAACGGACACAGCTAGTGTCCGATGCTAATGTCCGCGCAAGATTTTGTGCGGACATTAGCATCGGACTCTAGCTGTCGGACACCAACGGTAGTGTGAACGCTCCCTATCAGGGAGCAGTGAGAGAAGCTATTGCTTTGATCACTTTTTATTAAAATTTTTATCACAGGCTAAACAGTGAAAACATTCACCGAATGGGAAAAATATTTTTTATACATTTGTAGTATGGGCATTTTAGGACACAGAGATACTTAATGTACATGTATCTCACAGTAATATTTTACTTTTATATATATTCTAGGGAAAGGGGGATTTTTTTTCTTACTATTTAATTTGATTGCAAGTCCCATAGATTACATTAACTGCAATACAACTGTATTGAAGTCTATGGGAAATTCGCAATGTTACTATTGAGGCTGGTCATACTTCACTCTGATCGTGGGCATTAGAATACAGCGGAGACCCAGTAGCTATAGAGGCCACATTGCAGGAGAGTAGCCGCCATCTTTAAAGACGTAATAGTATGGTGGATGTCAGGAAGGGGTTAAAATGCATGGAGTCAAAGCTGTGGGGCATTAAATTGTGTGGGGCCACTGCTGGTAGACAGTAAACTATGTGACACCTCTTCTGGTGGATATTAAACTGTGCAAAAAAGCTGCTGGAGACATTAATATGTACGGGGGTTACTGCTGGGGAGCATTAAAAGCTGCAGTGACTCAGTTCACCCGCTACACATAGAACAGAGCTGTGTTTTCTGTATCATTCTCTGTGTATCAGTCTCTGAGAATAGCTGATCAGTGGGTGTGCTTGGTGTCAGATCTGATATTCACACCTATCCTTAGGATCAATATTTTTAGCTTGGAAAATCCCTTTAATAAACGTGACTAAACTAAGCAGTACACTTCCATAGAAGCAAATAAAGCATTCAAAAGTCTAAAGGACATATGGAAACATATATTACGTTATTTACTAGAATATATACATTGCTAACTTATAATGTGTGGGTTTCTATAAACAGTTGAAGAAAATCAATTCTTATTTGTGCTTCTAAGCTCCTGCTGACTCGTAACAGCGTGTGGTCTTGTTGGTCATTAAGAAAGCTTTGCCATAGAACGTCTCATACTCTGTAATAGATTGGTCTAAGAGCTACAGAATTAACAAGTAGAAAGGGAACCTAAAATTCTAAAACTTTTAACTTTTATGGATGGCTAACTCCTACGTCCCACAAAATAATAGGAGATATGAGAGCATACAATAATATCAATGTTAAAAAATCAGATCTACTTCAGTACAAGACAGCTGCCTCTAAAATGACTAGTTCTTTAAGTGCATGATGGTTCTTCCAAGGGATTTTGCATTGTATATTTTGAATAGCCTTTAATGCTTTAGCAAATTTCTATGATTAGAAATATTCTGTATTTTAAGGAGATGACCTAAAGTAATCTTCTGGCATTATGTAATGCAAAGTGAGGAAAATAAGAGTATAATATAAAACATTCTTACTGTTAATAAAAGTCAATGAAGTTACGATTATTATATAATGTATAAAACGTGACTTAATGGCTGCCCAGTAGGTTATGGTAGAAATTAAGAACCTATCTGTCATCTGTCACACACCACCAGTGTACCTCTGGTGTTACATAGAAGGAAAGACCTATGAATATTTAGCATCTGGGGCAGAGACAAGGGGTACATAATGGTATGGGGGTGGATAACATGCTAACAGATTCTCTTTACCTTTATGTTTAGACAAGAGATTGCTATAAATATACATTTACAAGTTAATCAGAACAGAATTCTAGACCTAAATCCACACTGTGTTAGAAGGTCAATATTCTAACGTTCCTAAATCCACTTAAGGCTGCGGATCACATTGCAGAAACACAGCTTTTTGTTGCAGATTTTGTTGCGGTTTTTTGAGCCAAAACCAAGAATGGCTACGAAAGGAATGGGAAATATAGAGGAATTACTTTTATATCTTCCTTCTGCTTAATCCACCCCTGGCTTTGGCTCAAAAAAATGCAACAAAATCTGCAACAATAAAAGCTGCGTTTCTGCAACGTGGGGCCTCAGCCTAAAGAAGCTTTTTTTTAACAAATTCCAGCACCTCCAGTTGTTTGGATGCTTCAATATGTACCATTCCACTGATTCTGGTGAACTTAAAATTTTTCCGCTAGCCTTCACTATTCCTGTCATTTCAGCTTACAATATGCTAATTAGGCTCTTTACTCTGAATTGGGTGGTCCCAGACTATCTGTTCCAGTCCAGGACCACCCAATTGACAATATTGAGACTAATTAGCATACTGGATACTGACATCACCAGGGATGGTGAGGGCCAGAGAAAAAAATTCTGTGATGGAATCAGTGGAGTGGCACCTATTAAAGGATGCAAAGAGATGGAGTAGATGGAAGGAGTGAAAGGTCCCCTTTCACTTAGCAAACATGGTCTAAACATATTGCATGTGGTTAAGTCTTTGCACTGATATAAACTAGATGCAGAACTCAAACAAGAAGGACATATATTTTTAGAAATACAGTATGTTTGCTGCCCATTCACATTAAAATTTCTGTTTAACTGGTAAGCTATCTAGGGGAGAGAACAGAGATACATATAAAAGCCATACTATAAAAGATACTAAGTCATATTATGTAGTATTGTAAGTGTTATAATGCAGTTAATCTACTTACTGATGGTTTCACCTATGTAATACAGTATATTCAGCACTCAGACTCACACAGTTATGTGTGGACCAGAAGCCACTTTCTCTAGTTATTTTCTTGGAGTGTACATGGGTCAACAGCAAAGTGGATACAAATGTTGTGGGGAATACTTCTTTGAGTATCACATCTCTAATAGTTCCACAAGAGAACAATGGGCTCGGTGGCTTCTTAATTCAGTAGGTAGGTACACCATAGGAAAATAAGTAGTTGCATTGTGTCTCAACCACAAAATGGAAAATGATGTGTAAAAACAGATATCTCACAGCACCCGACTGGCTCCTTTAATTTTTCTAAATATTCCAATGTTTAATTCTATTAGGCACCATTAAGATTACAACAATGAAGCAAAATAGAAGCTTATGTGCAATATGAAAGCAAATACATTTAAAATATACTATAAAATCAATATAACGTCTAAACAATGTGGCATAAAAATACTGCACGATATGACGGATCAGCAAAATATTAAATTGAATTACAGTTTAAGCTTTTCATCTTTAACGCATTCTATTACAAGAATATATGCTATTCTTCAGCACACAATACACCAAGGTGCAGTGAATTGACTCTATCACACCTGGCAGCTTTTTCATTTTTTTTTCCATGCGCTGTAATAGATGTCTTTGCTTGCATGGAGAATAGGTGCTCGGCCTTTATTAATCTTGTCACAGAGTCTGTCCTGGGCATTGAAAGTTATTGATTTTTTTTACAGACAGTCTTCCCATCTATAGCCTACTTGAGATCTATTTCAAATTTTCTCATAAACAGCAACCTCAATTTATAGAACAAGTTAACCCCCACACACATAAGAGGCACTTTTATGAAGTGATTTACACCTAACCTACAAAGTACACCTCGGGAATAAATAAGGTTTTCAGAGGTCACAGACTTTGCTGTCTGATGCTCTCTACAAAACTTAACACTAGAGATGAGCGAACAGTGTTCTATCGAACACATGTTCGATCGGATATCAGGGTGTTCGCCATGTTCGAATCGAATCGAACACCACGTGGTAAAGTGCGCCAAAATTCGATTCCCCTCCCACCTTCCCTGGCGCCTTTTTTGCACCAATAACAGCGCAGGGGAGGTGGGACAGGAACTACGACACTGGGGGCATTGAAAAAAATTGGAAAAAGTCATTGGCTGCCGAAATCAGGTGACCTCCATTTTAGACGAATAGTGGATTTCAAATCCGGGTCATATGAGAATGTGAACTTTGTGACTATGAGACAGGGATAGCTGTACAGGCAGGGATAGCTAGGGATAACCTTTATTTAGGGGGGAATGTTATTAAAAATAACTTTTTGGGGCTCTATCGGGTGTGTAATTGTGATTTTTGTGAGATAAACTTTTTCCCATAGGGATGCATTGGCCAGCGCTGATTGGCCGAATTCCGTACTCTGGCCAATCAGTGCTGGCCAATGCATTCTATTAGCTTGATGAAGCAGAGTGTGCACAAGGGTTCAAGCGCACCCTCGGCTCTGATGTAGCAGAGCCGAGGCTGCACAAGGGTTCAAGCGCACCCTCGGCTCTGATGTAGGAGAGCCGAGGGTGCACTTGAACCCTTGTGCACCCTCAGCTCTGCTACATCAGAGCCGAGGGTGCGCTTGAACCCTTGTGCACACTCTGCTTCATCAAGCTAATAGAATGCATTGGCCAGCGCTGATTGGCCAATGTATTCTATTAGCCTGATGAAGTAGAGCTGAATGTGTGTGCTAAGCACACACATTCAGCTCTACTTCATCGGGCTAATAGAATGCATTGGCCAGCGCTGATTGGCCAGAGTACGGAACTCGACCAATCAGCGCTGGCTCTGCTGGAGGAGGCGGAGTCTAAGATCGCTCCACACCAGTCTCCATTCAGGTCCGACCTTAGACTCCGCCTCCTCCGGCAGAGCCAGCGCTGATTGGCCGAAGGCTGGCCAATGCATTCCTATGCGAATGCAGAGACTTAGCAGTGCTGAGTCAGTTTTGCTCAACTACACATCTGATGCACACTCGGCACTGCTACATCAGATGTAGCAATCTGATGTAGCAGAGCCGAGGGTGCACTAGAACCCCTGTGCAAACTCAGTTCACGCTAATAGAATGCATTGGCCAGCGCTGATTGGCCAATGCATTCTATTAGCCCGATGAAGTAGAGCTGAATGTGTGTGCTAAGCACACACATTCAGCACTGCTTCATCAAGCCAATACAATGCATTAGCCAGTGCTGATTGGCCAGAGTACGGAATTCGGCCAATCAGCGCTGGCTCTGCTGGAGGAGGCGGAGTCTAAGGTCGCTCCACACCAGTCTCCATTCAGGTCCGACCTTAGACTCCGCCTCCTCCGGCAGAGCCAGCGCTGATTGGCCGAAGGCTGGCCAATGCATTCCTATGCGAATGCATACTTAGCAGTGCTGAGTCAGTTTTGCTCAACTACACATCTGATGCACACTCGGCACTGCTACATCAGATGTAGCAATCTGATGTAGCAGAGCCGAGGGTGCACTAGAACCCCTGTGCAAACTCAGTTCACGCTAATAGAATGCATTGGCCAGCGCTGATTGGCCAATGCATTCTATTAGCCCGATGAAGTAGAGCTGAATGTGTGTGCTAAGCACACACATTCAGCACTGCTTCATCAAGCCAATACAATGCATTAGCCAGTGCTGATTGGCCAGAGTACGGAATTCGGCCAATCAGCGCTGGCTCTGCTGGAGGAGGCGGAGTCTAAGGTCGGACCTGAATGGAGACTGGTGTGGAGCGATCTTAGACTCCGCCTCCTCCAGCAGAGCCAGCGCTGATTGGTCGAGTTCCGTACTCTGGCCAATCAGCGCTGGCCAATGCATTCTATTAGCCCGATGAAGTAGAGCTGAATGTGTGTGCTTAGCACACACATTCAGCTCTACTTCATCAGGCTAATAGAATACATTGGCCAATCAGCGCTGGCCAATGCATTCTATTAGCTTGATGAAGCAGAGTGTGCACAAGGGTTCAAGCGCACCCTCGGCTCTGATGTAGCAGAGCTGAGGGTGCACAAGGGTTCAAGTGCACCCTCGGCTCTCCTACATCAGAGCCGAGGGTGCGCTTGAACCCTTGTGCACACTCTGCTTCATCAAGCTAATAGAATGCATTGGCCAGCACTGATTGGCCAGAGTACGGAATTCGGCCAATCAGCGCTGGCCAATGCATTCTATTAGCCCGATGAAGTAGAGCTGAATGTGTGTGCTAAGCACACACATTCAGCACTGCTTCATCACGCCAATACAATGCATTAGCCAGTGCTGATTGGCCAGAGTACGGAATTCGGCCAATCAGCGCTGGCTCTGCTGGAGGAGGCGGAGTCTAAGATCGCTCCACACCAGTCTCCATTCAGGTCCGACCTTAGACTCCGCCTCCTCCAGCAGAGCCAGCGCTGATTGGTCGAGTTCCGTACTCTGGCCAATCAGCGCTGGCCAATGCATTCTATTAGCCCGATGAAGTAGAGCTGAATGTGTGTGCTTAGCACACACATTCAGCTCTACTTCATCGGGCTAATAGAATGCATTGGCCAGCGCTGATTGGCCGAATTCCGTACTCTGGCCAATCAGCACTGGCTAATGCATTGTATTGGCTTGATGAAGCAGTGCTGAATGTGTGTGCTTAGCACACACATTCAGCTCTACTTCATCGGGCTAATAGAATGCATTGGCCAATCAGCGCTGGCCAATGCATTCTATTAGCGTGAACTGAGTTTGCACAGGGGTTCTAGTGCACCCTCGGCTCTGCTACATCAGATTGCTACATCTGATGTAGCAGTGCCGAGTGTGCATCAGATGTGTAGTTGAGCAAAACTGACTCAGCACTGCTAAGTCTGCATTCGCATAGGAATGCATTGGCCAGCCTTCGGCCAATCAGCGCTGGCTCTGCCGGAGGAGGCGGAGTCTAAGGTCGGACCTGAATGGAGACTGGTGTGGAGCGACCTTAGACTCCGCCTCCTCCAGCAGAGCCAGCGCTGATTGGCCGAATTCCGTACTCTGGCCAATCAGCACTGGCTAATGCATTGTATTGGCTTGATGAAGCAGTGCTGAATGTGTGTGCTTAGCACACACATTCAGCTCTACTTCATCGGGCTAATAGAATGCATTGGCCAGCGCTGATTGGCCGAATTCCGTACTCTGGCCAATCAGCACTGGCTAATGCATTGTATTGGCTTGATGAAGCAGTGCTGAATGTGTGTGCTTAGCACACACATTCAGCTCTACTTCATCGGGCTAATAGAATGCATTGGCCAATCAGCGCTGGCCAATGCATTCTATTAGCGTGAACTGAGTTTGCACAGGGGTTCTAGTGCACCCTCGGCTCTGCTACATCAGATTGCTACATCTGATGTAGCAGTGCCGAGTGTGCATCAGATGTGTAGTTGAGCAAAACTGACTCAGCACTGCTAAGTCTGCATTCGCATAGGAATGCATTGGCCAGCCTTCGGCCAATCAGCGCTGGCTCTGCCGGAGGAGGCGGAGTCTAAGGTCGGACCTGAATGGAGACTGGTGTGGAGCTATCTTAGACTCCGCCTCCTCCAGCAGAGCCAGCGCTGATTGGTCGAGTTCCGTACTCTGGCCAATCAGCACTGGCCAATGCATTTCTATGGGGAAAAGTTAGCTTGCGAAAATCGCAAACTGACAGGGATTTCCATGAAATAAAGTGACTTTTATGCCCCCAGACATGCTTCCCCTGCTGTCCCAGTGTCATTCCAGGGTGTTGGTATCATTTCCTGGGGTGTCATAGTGGACTTGGTGACCCTCCAGACACGAATTTGGGTTTCCCCCTTAACGAGTTTATGTTCCCCATAGACTATAATGGGGTTCGAAACCCATTCGAACACTCGAACAGTGAGCGGCTGTTCGAATCGAATTTCGAACCTCGAACATTTTAGTGTTCGCTCATCTCTACTTAACACCTCCTGCCGAGCCAGTGAGGAAGCCTTTCAATAATGCTCTAAACTTCTTCCATAGAATTACTTGCAGTATTGGTAACAACATATAATACATTACTCACAAAATGGCTGTAACTAAAACATTTTCTTTTGTCAATATATCATTTTTACGATGCAAGAGAAGAGATCACGAAATCCACTGTACATATATCTTTGTTTTATATTATCAATGGTTCACTTAAAAAACTGCCTCTTCCTAAGACTGGTGCATGCAGACTCGGGTGGCAGACTGCACATTTTTATACTCTGTGCTGAATTCACTGAGGTCGAAAAGGAAGAAAAATGCAGAGAGAAAAACGCTGCGGTGGCTCAGTGGTTAGCACTGCAGGCTTACAGCGCTGGAGTTCTAGGTTCAAATCCTGCCAAGGGCAAAAAACCATCTGCAAGGAGTTTGTATGTTCTCCCCGTGTTTGTATGGCTTTCCATCTCATATTCTGGAGACATTCTGACAAATGTATAATCTACATAAAAAAAAAAAAGCGCTGCTTGCAGCACGGACCCCAGTCTATGGGATCCATGTAGATTCTCAACTAGCTGCTTTTTAGTGCGTTCAGTATTCCATTCCAGAGGTCCCCAAGCTGAACAGAATACCAAACAAAGATGTGAACCAGGCCTAGCAGACTAACCTTGCCTAATTTCCCATATGCCTTTCATTTAAAATGCAAAAAGTTTCAAAGTTTTTGTTGTACAAACAAGCTTAAACACAAATAATTACTTTGCAACTTTTTAATGCCACAATTCTGGACTTTCAGGAGGTTTTGATAAATAATGTCTGTCAAGCATTATGTTTGGTCTTACAAGAGAATTTCAGGCAGGAAATGGGTATCTGCCCTGAGCATAAATGTAGCTGGCACTTGCAGAAATGTTGAATAGTTGACTGAACAAAATCCTGAACATCTGTAACGTCGCTGTCTGTTCGGGTCTCTGAGCCACCCTCTGCATGCACGCTACGGGGGGCTCATTTTGATTCTTTGCTTAGAGTTTTTCATTGCACTGTGTGAACACTGCTCTATTACCTCTGCTCTGCTCTCTTCTCTCTGATCATCAAATGGTTAGTTCTAGTCTGGCCTGTGTTATTGATAGCCTGTCTACCAATCAAGCCTAGGGCGGGTCTTTGACTTCCTATATACAAGCCATTAGCCCACACAGATATGCTGGCTATTGAGACTCTGTCCTTAGACTTTGTCCCTGCTAAGCTCCTCTGTCTGCTACCATTGTATTACTGACCTCTGACTTCCCTTTTGACCATTCCCTTGGATTTTGATTCTGTACTGTGTAGCTTGACTGTTACTGGAACCTTGGCTAGCTGACCTCCCTTTGTTGTTGTTTGTCTTGTTTTCGTTCTGTGTTGTCACTTATATAGGAAGGACCTGTCGACCAGTTGTCCTCTGCTGCCTAGGGCAGTGAGGCAAACAGGTAGGGGCAGCGGTGGGTTCAGCTTAGGGCTCACTGTCTTGTTGTGCCCTCCTTCCAGGGTTTTCCAGCAGCTATGGGGGATTTTCTCCTATAGCAATTCCCAGTAGCTCTCCAATATAACAGGTTGGTGTCTTTGATAATAATATACATATAATAATTTTAAGACTATACTTTTTGTTGTGTTGTTTTCTGAGCTGACATAAAGGAAACAATTCTGCATAATATTGAATGATGTTGTATAGATAAAATACATTATAATATAAAGTTGGCTAAAGAAACAGAACCCCTATAATATATATGGTTCTATTGTTGTGTATCTCAGCAGAGTTAAGTGCATGAATTGTGCAAAGAAAGCAATAAAAAAGAAACCTCCACATTCAAGTAATGCCTGTTGTCATATCATCTGAATCTGCAACAAGGTCACCATGATATTCATGAACATCCACGACATCCATTATCTTTGTATTACAAAGACGTTTAAAAGTTTACAAAGCTGTTTGGGATTTTATTGTCGGTTTGTAGCATAAATGTAACCTTATGATTTTCTTGTGATAAATGCTGAGAAATATTAAGTGAATATTTAAGAAGATATTTACATGTTATTATGGAAACCAATAACCTGACACTAGCCTTGTATTTCTGTACTTTATACTATTAGGATTATAACTTTTACAGAAGATTTATAAAAGAAATCAAAAAGATATGGAAATCCATTGAAATAAAATACTATTCATCTCTTCAATCCTCTAGAAATCCAGAACTGATGCTTCAGTGAGTACCCGACTATTACTGCTTTACCACTCCCATTCATGCCAGTAATATGGCACCCGACTATTGAGGCTACTCATAGGTTGGTGTAGCATTTGCAGCAGTTAAAAAAAAATGGACGACCCCTTATTAACCATTCTAGACTAATGTATGAGTTCTGAAACTGATTTGACTATCTATTAGATTAAATGAGATATCCACTCTTGCAGTATTAATAGCCGATTCTAAGGATACGCCATCAATATTAGATAGTAAGGGGTATGATGGCCTTGACCCTGACAGATCAGCTGTTTCAGGACAGTGTAGCTCCCAATAACTGAAAGATATTACAATGCCAACTAAACCCACCACTACATTTTGTATAGAGAGTAAGCAAGTAAGCATTACTGAGAGTCACGCTGTCCTGGAATAGTTGATCTGTATCGAGGAAAGGCCATTGATATTAGATCTGCAGAGCCAGAGCCCCCACAGATATAATATTGATGGCCTCATGAGGACAGGCCAATAATATCCCAAAGGTGGATAATGCTTTAAGGGGTCATGCACACTTACCATATTTCAGCTCTATAAAACGTTCTAGTAATACAGAGCCATATTACAGCACCCATATGGTCTATGGGACCATTTGTGTACAGATCTAAGGGAGGAATACAGTGAATAATGTCATGGTCCATATACTAAACATTACAGCAATTTATTACGGCAATGATTCTAAGGTGGAAGGCACATTGGGAGACATTTCCTGTATCATAAATGAAGGCTTTGCTGGAGTCCGCGTTGGCATACTTTACACTAAATTTTTCAAATGTTGTACAATGTTTAGACTTGTATCTACAATCCAACACTTCTACCCTGAGATTTTACTGCACTTTCTCTGCCACCCACATACAGGAGTGAGATTGTGACAATTTTTTCCCCTTTTATAAAAGTTGAAGTTGATAAATCTGGTGTACAGAGAGATAGACAAGCAAACCACGACTATTTCCCCAGCCAATATTCAAAAGTGGGATGAGAGGTATAACAATGCAAGACGTCGTAAATGTTTATGCAAGTGAGCTCAAAACATCCCAAATCTCTACTCTGCCATTTTTTACACCAGAATTATGGAGTAAAAAATCTATAATACTCTAGAACCAAAATTTGACACAATCATTGACTAAGAACATGATTCCGCCCTTGCATACACTGTATATGCACACACACACTCATACAGAATTATAATGTTTAGCTTCACAGTATTCCATAAAGATATTTCTATTTTCAGTGGAATAATCATTCAGCATGACTTCCGCGACTTCATCTAGATTATCAAGTGGTCTTAGTCCCCTGCTATTACATTTTACACTTTGGAAAAGATGAATGTGCTTACATACTGTATTGAGATTACAAGTTACTCAGCATCGCAAGCAAAGTGGTTTAAATACAGCACGATGGATTTTATTTTAAAGTGTGAAAACCCGAGGCATGGTTATATTACTTTGTGAGGAAACAGTTTTTTGTTTTTTTTTGCATTGAAATGTTGAACACAGTAGGATTATATGTAAACGAGAGCATTAAATGTAGTCTCAAAGCATTAAATTGTCAGAGGCAGCATTTGATCCAGAGGCATCGAAATGGGATGATATTCAACTTGCTCTATTTTAGTTGTGGCCATAATTTTATGTGCATGGCTGCATAAATCCCAGTGTTAAGTATGATATTTGATTTGTTTCTGCACCAGCTTGACTGTCCATGATCTGTATCAGCGCTGTCTTAGTGAGAATATGCTGAGGAATATCCTACACTTCCGTCTGTCAGGGTTTAGTTAAAACTCATTGTAGGGTCACTGACTACTTGCTGAGATGCCTGAGGGGAGAATTGAGAATAGAGTCGGCATGCTAAGGAATATGGTGTGTTTAGTGCACAACATGGATCTACACAGCTTAGTTAACAAATTCTCCATCGTGTGCTCATTTACATCTGACACATATAGAAACGATGCGAGATATTTAGCTCAAGAAACGGCTAATTCTCAAACTGTAATGACTATAGTAAATTATGTAAAGCAATCAGACCATCTTACCGCCTAATAGGGTTATTTATGAAGGACAAATTACCATGCGATGACCTTGAAGAACATGGTGATAAATTACACATAATGAAGATATGAGGGATCTATCATTGTACATCGCTAGAAAGGTTGCTTGTAATGATCTGCTTTAGAAAACAATTGACTTTAAATGAATTAACTGTGATTATTTCTTGTTGCTTATGTAGCACCAACATATTCCGCGGCGCTGTACAGAGGTCTAGATTCAAATGTTGCTAAACACAGAAGTATACTAGCTTTGCGAGCTTCTCTATAATGGAGATAAGTTAGGATGAAAATATACATATTTCTATATTCTCAACTCCTACAGTGTATATGTGCAAAAAAAAAAAAAAAAGTACGATTGTACAGATATATTAGATTACTCCAAATCTCGGTATGCAGTTATGTATAAGGTAGATATGTAAATGGTTACACGTGTGGTCTCATTAGAGAGTGGGTCTTGCCACAAAACTATGTAAGACTGCATTCCCCGCTGCTCTATAAAAAAGCTCTCAGATGCTACTTTTAGGTAGAGTACCTTTTGGAGCGAGATCACTGCCTTTTGGACATGCCACTATGATAATAATAATAATAAATTTTATTTATATAGCTATGATGCACTCTAAGACATTTTGACAGATTTTGAGAGGGGATCAACCACTGGACTGAGACAAGCAGGGTGGTTGTATCAATGAATTGTCTACCATTTATGCTGTTCTGACCTAGGTGTTATGAGGAGTTGGCAGGTGTTAGGAGTTGTTACGTGGGGGCACATAAACATGGCAAACATGGCAAACAGGCGCTGGATGGCCCACACAAGGCCCCAACTGAGAGGATCACACAGTTTGCTTCATCATCATCCAGACACAAATGGCACCTTCTTTGCACCCCCCTGACTATTTGTAGATGTTTTAGAAAAGAAAATTTGTTGTCACCACACATGGAGTGGAACTATATCATCTTTAGCAATAAATCCAGGTTCTGTTTGGGATCCAACAATAGCCAGGTTCAAGTATGGACGCCTTGTGGTGACCACTCCAATTGTGTATTTGTTACAGAGCAACACATTGCCATAACTGCTGGAGTGGAGACATGATCTACAGCATTATTATATATGACAGTTCATAAACCCTAGTAGTGATTCGAGGGACACTACAGCTCAATGATATGTGCAGGACATCCTGCTGCCATATGTGTTGCTTCTCATGGCAGAGCTTCCAACTTATTTCCGGTGCAGGCAAGGCTTTGGTGACCACCACTTACCACTGTAACTGACTCACTGTGCGATCTCCAGTCTTAGTTTAATCAGTCAGATACTCTTCATAACCATACATAAACCCTATGAACAGCATGAGCACTGTGTTCTAGGTGAGTAATATGGAGGAAATGTGGGGGCTTACACCTGGGACAACCAATTGTGCCCAGCATCCATTACATGGAGAAGACATGGAAGCAGATAGCTCAGATCTCTGTGTAGTGGTTGCGCTGAGTTACCGTAGTTCAGCTCCCATTCACTTGTATGAATAATTATCTTTACTAATTATCCCTTTACCAATGATCACTTAATAGTGGCATGTCATCTAGTAAACTTTAATCTTTCTCACTGTGGATTAAAATAGCTCTTGTAGTCACAAAAGATGCAGATGGATAAATCAGTTTTGTTAAAAACTGACTTATTGTAAACTGCAGAGACTCAGAACAACCACTATACAGAAAAAAGTTCTGTCTTCTTCTAGCTCTGTTCTCCATATAGCAGATGCTGAGAATATTTGATTGGCGGTGGTCATGGATATCGGTTCCTCACCAATCTGATATTGATGACCTATGATATGGATACAATATTGCTTAGGGGCGGTTCACACCTGCACTCGTTCTCCAGATTGTGCATTTCAGATTTCTGTCTTCAGCTCCAGAAAAACTGGACAGGGGACGGAAACCCGGCGGTCAGTTTTAAAACCCATTCACTTGAATGGGTTTGTAAAGGTGACCGTCTGTATGTGCCTTCTGCCTATCTGTGGGGAAACCGTTTTTTTATCCAGACACAAAGTTCTGCATGTTCAACTTTGTGTCTGGCTAAAAAGAACGGTTTCCCCGCGGACAGGTCGCAAGCACACACAGATATTCACCTTAACAATCCCATTCAAGTGAGTGGGTTTTAAAAGTGAACGTCCAGTTTCGCCAGCGCTGAAGACGGAAACCCACCAAAATGCACAAACTGGAAAACGAGCACAGGTGTGAAAGCCCCCTTACCTGGAAAACTCCTTTAATAGGTTCATCAGTGGTGCAACATTTGTTACAGTTGCAATGACAAGCAGCCACCCCCTCCTTAGTGGTAGGTGCATTAGTTTTGTATATGTGCTCCCTCCCATATATAATATTGTGGCTTATTGGAATACTTAGGGAAATTGTATTTTACGCTGACCATGTATCAGAAGTTTCGCCTTTCCTTCTGGAATAAAAAATCATTTTTATCCTGCTTTCACAGACACAATTTATGTACCTTCACTTTACAGCATGTAACAGATAAAGATTAGCACAGCAAAGCCAGTGCTTTAGAATGCAAAGCTTCCCATTGGGACCCAGTTCGTAGTCCCCAGGATGAACTCAATATCAAAAGAAAGTGAGAATCAGGATATCAGATCCCAAATATACAAGTCCAATGTTCAGCAGTATCTCTATGCTGACACAAGCTAATGTGATGAGCCAGAATACACAGCACAATATATACAGTCTTTGTATGATATCATTAAGCGTTACGACTTTAATAAGTCTTTACTAATCATCACCTAATAGTCGCATGCCATGTACTAAACTTTATTTTCCCCAAACCAGATTAAAGTAACTGTTTTAGTCACAAAAGATGCAGCTGGATAAACGCATTTGCAAAAAAATGGTTTATTTTAAGTGCGTTCTGTACAAACTAGATCAATTCCGAGTTTTTATTTGATACATTACCGAGTGTTAAATTGAGCAGCCAATTAGAAATAAAAATACAAATTTAATTGGTCAGGTAATTAAAGTCTAATCGAGTGACAGTGCGAGAACAGAATAGTAAAGCATGTTTCTGGCACCTGAGGTCATTTGCAATAGAGATTTAAATGCTATAAACCCATATTAATTTCAAACAAAGCAATATGAATTTATTTCATTAAAGATGCATAAACTATGCACATGCATGATTTAACACGGTAAAACAGAATTTACCCATAAAAACACAATAAAATATCACTAGGCTGGCCAGAAATCTAAGATGCTCGGGATTTTATTTAACAGATTGACAATGGAATTTAACAGATAATTGAAGATGTTCTTTTCAATGTTAGAGGTCATTAAAAATTGTAATTACTATAATTTACCGGAAGATGTATATGTCTAGGCAAACAGTGATTACTAATAGCCAGCGAACAAAGGAGTTTTGAAACAAGCTACGAGGGGGGGGGGGGGGAGAGATTAGAGATACACTCATTATTTTCTGGAATAATTTGGTTCTATAGATAAAATATAATGACTAAAGAAATAACAATTCACAAAAACCAATGGACCATAAAGGTCTATAAGAGACACAAAATAATGAAATAGTGAAAAGACTGCCAGATTAGTGGGCACTTAAAGACATTTTCCATTTTCCATGTGACACCAGCAAACTTCATAAAGTTATATATTGCTGGTGTTAAAAGGGTTTTCCACACTGAAATGAGGTGTTCATACTGATGATCTATCCATAGAACATCCTCTATGTACCAGAAGCTGGTGAAGTGGATGGAGAGCATGAACCCTGAGGCTGACGACTGACCTGTGTGGGGTTCAGGTATAGGATCCCAACAGATCACATACTTATGAGTAGAGATGAGCGAACAGTAAAATGTTCGATATTCGATATTCGTTTTGAGTAGCCCCTCAATATTCGACTACTTGAATCGAATAACGAACCCTATTATAGTCTATGGGGGGAAAATGCTCGTTTCAGGGGTAGGCAACATTCGATCAAATTATACTTACCAAGTCCACGAGTGAGGGTCGGGCTGGATCCTCCGAGAAGTCTTCTCCGTGCAGCGTCCCTGCGGCATCTTCCGGCTCTGAATTCACTCTGCCAGGCATCGGGCCTGGGCAGAGCTGACTGCGCATGTCCGCACTACAAGTGGGCATGTGCAGTCGGTTCTGCCCAGGCCCGATGCCTGGCAGAGTGAATGAAGAGCTGGAAGACGCCGTGGGGAAGCTGCACGTAGAAGACTTCTAAAGGTAGGAGAAGAACCAGCGTTGATTGGCCGACTGTATAGCATTCGGCCAATCAATGCTGGTTCTGCATTGAACTTTTCCATTCGAATAGCGAGTGGTACTCGATCGAGTATGAGTATTTCAAATACCGTACTACTCGCTCATCTCTACTTATGAGGTATTCTATGGAATCGGTCATTAATATGAAAACTCCTTTTGGGGTCCGCAAATCCCTTTAATTTGAAGTGTGTGAGTACAATGTTCATATTTAAGAGGTTCATGCTGGGGCATCTCTGCCTGTCTGAGTGCCATAACTTGACAAGAAAAGTATGCAGGGCAAATATTCCCAATTTTTTATAAAATTGCGCAAATGCTGTGTGCATAATTTGCAACTTTATTATGCCAGAAAACTGCTGCATAGCTGTTGATAAACTGTGGCCAATGTGTTATCTTTGGATTTATATTTTAGGTCTTGTTCACATCTGTGTTTGGTATTCCGTTCAGGAAGTCCACTTGGAGACAGAATACCGAACGCATTAAAAAGCGGTGAGCAATGAAAGCACACAGACCATATAGACTATAATGGGGTCCATGTGTTTTCCACACAGTGTCCTCATGAATTATGCAGAGAGGAGCATAGTTCTTGCAGCAGTTTTCTCTGCGGACACTCTGCAGAAAACACATGTACCCCATCATAGTCTATGGGGTACATGTGCTTTCATAGCTCACCGCTTTTTAATGGGTTCGGTATTCTGGTCAGGGTTCCCCAATCGGACTCCCCAAATGGAATATTGAACGAAGATGTGAACCAGACCTTATGAATTTGACCCATCGCATTGTATGGTGTATAGTATGAAAAAATAGTAACTAATCAATGGTGTGTGACTGCAACCGGATCTATATAGGACTATATAGGCTGGGATTCTAACATAGCTAAGGTTGGCTATTTGTACACTGTAGTTAAACAAATTTCTTCCTTTCCAATGATAATACAATAATAGTAAATTGGAGGGATCGATAGATATAGTAGAACTCCACCTGCCCTCATCTCTTTGTACATGGGATGAAAATCCTACCTGGCCGGACATGTAGGTGGTGGCCTGTATAAATACCACGAAATGAAGTCAAAGAGCCTCTCCTTTCATAATAAGGGAAATAAATAAATGTATAACTCACAAACTCCATACAGACATTTTCTTGGTTCACTACAACCTATTAACTATGATATACCTAGTGCTAACCACTATGCTACTATGCTGCCCCATGTGAACCATGACATACGTAGTGCTAACCTCTATGCTACTGTGCTGCACCATATGAACAATGACATACCTAGTGCTAACCACTATGCTGCTGTGCTGCACCATGTGAACCATGACATACCTAGTGCTAACCACTATGCTGCTGTGCTGCACCATGTGAACAATGACATACCTAGTGCTAACTACTATGCTGCTGTGCTGCACCATGTGACCTATGACATACCTAGTGTTAACCACTATGCTGCTGTGTTCCCCCATGTGTAACTTATGAGTGAAAGAAACTGACTTATACATCCTAATATACCAAATTCAGGAAGTATTTCCTTTACTGTACTAGATTTGTAGTGAAGACATTTATTTTAATGAGCCTATATATTTCCCAATAGCGTGGTTAGTACAGTTATACATCTGCCAATACCATTGATGTAAAAAGTGAAACTGCATTGTATTTAAAAGTTTGCTACAAGCATCCTTCATCGCTACAAGCTTCTTCTTTCCTCCTTCAGTTTATGAGACAGAGCTTTGTGAGGTCAATCAATATTGGTTTTATCTCAGTGCAATTGTGTTGTGTGAGATTAACATTTTGATACTTAACATTATAAACCAGATGCTACCTAGCGCTGTCGTTAAACTTTAATACATCCTTTGTTTTCTAATCATTTTAGCTATTTATGCTACCAGGGGAGATCTTGTGGCACCAAAGACCTTAATCAGCGAGCCGAACCCGTCCGCACTACACCTGTTTAATGTAAGTCACAGTCAAGGTCAATCACTTTGAATTACAAAGATACAAGGTGTCTTTGTGGCAGCAAAACAGAATTGCTGTATCCATGTGTCACTCTTTGAAGGTTTTATATGGAACAACAAGGCAGAAGGAAACTTTGGGTTATTATGGTTCTCCTGTATTTTATTCACGTTTTGATCGTAAGAAAAACATTACATTTTTTTTTATCAGTCTCTCTTTTAGATTTGTTCAGTTTTATTGAAATTGCTTATTATTGTTGTTTCATACTTTTTAAAGTCTATCTATCTATCTATCTATCTATCTATCTATCTATCTATCTATCCACAGCATTACATTGTATTATTGGTATTCGTATAACAAGTTACATGCACAGCACATTATATTAGGAGTGTATTCCGAAGGTAAAAACTTCATGGAAACAGCACAGAAAATAAGCATGCAATTTAGAGAGTTTTAGCTTCAATTTTCTATTGAGCAGGTAAAACATATAAAGTAATGTGTTGTACCTCTACGCACCACAATCACAATAAAACCATGACAAAATCATTTTTATAAAATGTGGTTTGAAAGGGCTATTCCCATCATATCAATTTATCCCCTATCCATAACTTGGAGATCAGTGGGGTCCAAGCACTCAGACCCCCACCAATCTGGAATACAGGGAAGATTTGTCTCTGGTTTTAAATGGAGTAGGGGTTAGGCCAGCCCACAAACCCAATAGTCACACTGAAGATAGCTAAGAGCTTTACTGTGATAGTCCCACTGAATTTAATGGAATAGTATGTCCACCACTCCATTTAGGACAGAGGACAACAATGACTGTCATGATTGATGGGGGTATATCCATGTCAGTTCCTGTTAGGGAGCCTTCACAAGGAATAAACGCGCGTGTATTTTTGCAAATTACACGTGTAAAAATACACGTGTAAAAATAAAACTCCCATTGACTTCAATGACATTTTACAGGCATATTTTTATAGGCGTATTTTTACACATGTAAAAAATATCATTGAAGTCAATGGGAGTCTTAATTTTACACGTGTATTTTTACACGTGTATTCTGCAAAAATACACACACGTTTACTCCGTGTGAAGGCTCCCTTAGGGATAAATTGTTATGTTGGGAAAAAGAAAAGAAGATATGACATACCTTAACTTAAAGGGATAGTATCATTAGAATCCCTTTTTGTAACTAAATACATGTTACAGGAAAATGGATGATGGACATGAGCAGTCAGACCTTTTGCCTGAAGACCCGGTGAAGAGGCAGTCAGGAGAAGAAGACAGAGGCATTGCTGGAGAGGTTTTGGACAGCACAGGGTACGCCCCCTGTGCTGTTTGAGCAAAGGTGAATGCCTCCTGTGCTGTCTGAAAACTCATTCACATATGGAAGAAATAAGAAATTTCTCAGGAACGGCAGTGCGGATCAGAAAAAGAAAGGTAAGAGATGAATAGCCTTTCTTAAGGCTGTTCCAAGGTGTACTTAGTTATAAAAGGGATTCTAATGATAGAATTCCTTTAAGATGTGATGTACTCTTTAAAATGCACCTAACCACTCCATCTGAATATCACCCTAGTGTTTACTTTGACTTCAATGGTGGTAACAGTATGACAAAGGATTTTAATGGTGCACTCCAACGCACCATAGAATAACTAATTGGAGATACATCAGTGTTGTAACTATAGGATATAGCAATTGTCAACCTAAAAGCCCCTGTGTCCTAGAAGATCAGTATTAGAAAAGATATGTAATCCTTGGGATCCCTATTGCAAATTTTGTATTGGAATTCAATGGTTTTAAGTTATGTTTTCAGAACATACTTAAAATATTTAAGAGACCCTGACAAAGTATCCACCGGTATTGTCACATGCAATTTTACAGCAGGTCGGTAAAAGAATACCAAGACATCATGGTGATTTTCTGTTGTCTTCGAGCTGCAGCAAATGTTTCACTGTGATATACCATTGTAGTCAGAATGTATCTATAGCAAAGGAGATATCTATTTATAGACAGGAGAAACCTGAATGGGATTTCTGACCTTAATACGGAATAAAATAGGACAATCTGAAACCACAAGGCAGTCTGTTTCTTTGTATGAGTTATTGGAAAGTATAGCATAACCTATATTTCATTACAGATGGGGTGCTTTATAAAACAATGCTTACAGGATTTTCGCAATGTCGCCTTTGTGTCATAAACTGTGTATGAACCATTCTGTATGTCTTGTGCCATTCTATCTAAAGTCCGTTTAATAGTCCCAGTTGTTTTCCTTAGCGTAATGACTTTTCTTCTGCTCAAGTAGAAATATATCCTCACAAATCAAAAGGAAGCAGACTTGGACTAAGTGGCTGAGGAGATTTACATTCTATTGCTAGCCTAGTTATTACTCTGCTGAAAACCCTATAGCACCGATATAATGAATCCCTCAACCTCTACTGAAGAACAATTTTTCTTCCCAACTTCATTTGCTCCTAACTTTAGACTTGACCTTTCTGCATTTGGTATGCATCAAAATTTCATTACAACCTTTTAATGATGTACAAATGACACACCACGCCAAGGTCATATAAAATCCTAAGTGCGAACAGTCCCCAAATCCACAATGGGAAAATATGAGACTTCACATCAATAATGGAAATGAATGAGTGTATTCAATGGTATACAGTAACACTCTTTGGGGGGCATTTTCACAATTGCTTATGTAGCCATTATCCATCTAAAATGTACGATTGCAGGTGATCTGTCATCTATATGAAGCAAATGTGCGTCATCTGTATGACGTAGATGTGGCTGGTGTTAAATATTTGGTAATTGACATTATAAGACAGAAGCCATTTGGTAATGTGCTGTAGCGTAAAAGTGGTGCCAGGGTTGTTTAATGGCAGCTATGTCTGTACATAAAAAAGCATAACTTATGAACTTTGGTTGATTTCATATTTCAGAGATAACCACACAGGTCATAGGCTAATAGCAGGTAATTCTGAGGGATCACCTTCAAAATTGGGGAGCCATTGATACCACAGGTAGGAAGGATTGTGACCATTCCATTATGTCTCTAAATCTGCTTCCCATGTATCACTCCCCTGGTGAGCTTGTGATGGGCTACTGCTTATATACAGATGCTAATCTTCATGCGGTTTTCCAGCCCCTAATCTGTGTTTTGTACTGATGACCTACCCAGAGAATAATTTGTCAGTATGTGATCGGTGGTGGTCTGAAACTTGGACAACTCAGATCACCCCTTCCTGCAGCTTCCAGGCATTGACATCTACTACAGTGGATGAGGAGTGAAAGCAGTGTGTTCCTATCCCTGTAATAGTAGCAAAGCTGCCGCTCTGTCCACTGCATAGTAGTCGTACCACAGACTGTAGTGCCACTTCTATTACTTGAATGGGAGTACAACTGCTTTTGCTGCCTTTCCACTGCAGCAGCTTCCACCATTCAAGGCTACAACAAAATCTTCACACATCAAACCTCACACATCAGATACTGATGACCCATCCCATTGTTAGGTTATCACTACTGAACTGGCATTAGGGCTAGACAACCTCTTTAAGGCTGGAGCCCTACAATGCGAAAATGCAAAAAAAAAAAAAATAAAAATGTTGTTTTACATTACTTACATAGTGAATGGGATTGTGGATAATCCTATCCACACATTGCAGAAAATGCTGTGATTTCAAACACACTTGCTTTTTTGGCATGTCAAATATACCATGGAAATGCTGGAGTTTTCCGTATAGGTATAATAAGAGCAGAAAGTTCTCAGAAGAAAACTCTGAAAACGTTCTGTGAATGTCAATTTGTAGTCAACAGTAAATGGAAGGTAAGAGATGAACATATGCAGGTTAAACAGCATGTGGGGTGGCACGTCATGTAGCACACATCTACAGCTAGTGAATTGTGATTTTTTTTTGTAAAGGTATACTTTAGTATGACTCTGACACCTCTAACAAATACTTGTGGTTTTTTGTGTACAACAGTGTCATAGCTATATCGGGTGCATAGGCAGCATCTTACGTCTCAACATCTCCTAAGTTATAAATGGGCATGTAGTGCAAAAATGCCATATTTATACCTAGAGGCTAGACTTAGACATAGCTTACATTGTTAGGCAAAAAGTATGTCTCAGAAATCATACTATTTCGCACAGGAAGAAAGCGTTGCACCAACAATACTGCTATGATCCCCAGTTTATCTCTATACACTTTACTACTGACTTAATGCTTTCATTTATAAGAAGCAGACACAAACATAAAGACTAAAGTGTGTTCTAGGAGAGACTTCTGTCTTTTCTGACTTTATTTGAAATAACATAAGTGATTCTGAATTACTGTCCTGGCAGCTGTCATTCTTAGGAGAAAACAAATAACTGAATTCCTATGTGAAAGGTTGTGGCTGTAATATATACATTTACCGTGGTGTTTCTTATTGTGCAGCTGAGTGACATGGCAGTCAAATTTCCAATATGTTTCAGACAGGAGATTTCTGACAATATAATATAGCAATAACGCTCACAAAACGGCTGTGTTTGTATTGCTTAAGGACAAAAGACGTGGATTCTATTTATTCTTTTGGACAAATTCTATACACATGGAAATATAATTGTATACATTTCTCTCCTCCTCTTCCCTTCTAGTAGTCTTCCCTTTAAGTAGAGTACAGATAAAGGTTTTTCAATTTTTATATTTTCTTCGTTATACTTTGAAAGTATATAAATAATATGGGAAAATCAGAGGCCTGCCCCCTTAGCCTCAGAAAAGAAGTTCCAAATTTGGCCATAGGGTTGGACTCGCCAGCTATGATCAACCTGTATTATAATTCTATGGCTTAGCTTAGTCACACATGAAAAGCATTGAATTCCGTGGAGTTGATATGAAGACCTGTTTATTAATGACATTGCTTAGGGAATGACCTCCAAAATCTTCACTAATGTTATTTCCTGACTCTTCTACAATGTCTACACTCTCTCCATTCAAGTCTATTGAACTTGGAGTTGTGAAAACAGCCTGGTTACTGAAAACTAGAGGTTCGAGAACGGACATAGTTGTATTACATTCTGTGATAGGAGAAGAACTTTACAAGCATTTAGATTTTTTGCATATTATGCATATTTTTCATAGAACTAGGGGTTACATGTTATGTGCATTTCTTACAACTAAATGCCAAGGTAAAATAACATAAAAAAGCAGAAAAATAGAAAAGTATGTACTAATGTGTTTACATGTGTTAGTGCTATAGGCCACTATAAATAATTTACAGTTCTTACCATTGAATAGCACAGCTGTGACTGGAACTTTTAGCACCTCATCCAGCACTTTGCATCCTTTAAAGAGGATCTTTCACCATCTGGGGCACATGTAGTTTAATACACCGTTAGAAAGCGGACAGTGCACTGAATTCAGCGCACTATCGGCTTTCTATTCTGCTCCCCCAGTGAAGAGCTATTGTTGCCAGTACCATAGCTCTTCATTGACAGAAGGGCATTTCTGACAGTCAGGAACGTGCTTCCTCACAGCAGCGTCTATAGTGCTGTACTGTGAGATCGGTAGTTGCTTACCGCCCAGCAATGACACTGAGTGGTGAGGAACGCTGCCCCAGTACTCGTCTATGGACAAGCACTATCAGGAGGAGAGGAAGGCGTTCCTCACCGCTCTCATAGTACAGCATTATAAGTGCTGCTGTGAAGAAGGGCGTTCCTGCCTGACTGTCAGAAACATCCTTCTGACAGTAAATATCTACGGTACCAGCACCGATAGCTCTTCACTGGGGGCACAGAATAGGAAAGCCAATAGTGCACTGAATTCCACGCACTGTCGGCTTTCTAGCGGTGTATTAAACCACATGTGCCCCAGATGGTGAAAGGTCCTCTTTAATAGGACCCTCTCCACTGACTATGGTTGAGAGGTGCATATTAAAGGACTAGAGGTTGCGGAGTTGGTAACACCTCCTCTTTAAAAAATATTCTTGCAGGCAAGTAAATGGTTTCTGTAGCTTTAAATTACGACTCTGAACTACATACCTATAGATGGGTGCGGTGTTGGCCACATTTGCCATTTCATCACTTATACTGTCAGTCACTTGACCAATGAACTCTGTTTTTCGATTTTGGGAAGATGAATAGATGATTTTTTTTTTCTATCTAAGCCCTTTCCCTCAAAACCCAAACCCTTCTTCTTATCTCCATTTATTCATCTCAAATACTTCTTCATGCCCATTTTCGTTCTTACTTCCTATACTTGCTCAGAGTGTAGCACTTTCACTAGACTGATTTGGGGTCTTGCAAAATCATTAAAAATGGATATTTCTGAATGGCATGGGCCCAAAAGTTGTATGCAACTTGACAGCTAAGGGCATGCGACTGTGACACAGGAAAGAGACAATGGGACGGAGGATAAGGAGGCTAGTGTATTTAAGTCACATGCTGTTATAATACACAAACCACTGGGGTAGTGTATAGTTGAGTGACATAGGATATATGTTTTTATTACAACTGATGATATATAGTCATGTGATCAGCATTAGAACCGGCGTCACATGTGAATGACGCAGTTACTCTAGTGCTATTGTTCAAAACCATGGAAGGGCTCGTTCACATCAGCGTTGTGAACTCCGTAGTTCAGGTTTCCGTTTCCTGCCTAAAACAGAGGCAGGAGATGGAAACCTGCAGGAGTCTTTCTCACCCATTCATTTGAATGGGTGAGAGAGATGTCCGGCCGTGAGCGGTGGTGAGCGTTTTAGGCTCTCCGCCGCGAAACCGGGTTTTATAATCCAGACACAGAGTCGGACATGCAGTACTCTGTGTCCGGATAAAAAAATCCGGTTTCGCGGCGGAGAACATAAAACGCTCACCGCCGCTCACGGCCGGACCCGGTCTGTGCTTTCCGTCTTCTGGCATGCAGAAGACGGAAAGCTCAGAACGGACAGATGAACGCAGGTGTGAACCTAGCGGAAGTCATTATTAACCCAATCCCAATAACTGCTTGTATTGAATACAGGGTTTCTTTTTGACTGATTTTGACAAATGACTCTCAATTGTTTACGGGATTATTTACAAAACTACTTAGTGTCCTTACTTTTCTTAGCACACAGGAATTCCTGCTTGTCTGTATATTATCAATATTCAATACTTTGCTTTAGCTGTAGGAATCAAATTCATAGAGCATAGAAGTATTTGGCTCTAGTTATATTTCAAAGATTTATTTTTATGAACACTTGTCATCTTCTGCCAAAGTTGAGAGTGTACTTTACTCAGTGATATTACTTTCTGTATTTCACAAGAGCTTAAAGCCGACAGTTTGCATGGAAACATATAAAATCCCCAGCAATATAACATAGAGTAGATTGCATAGTATGATAATGTGCAAATAAAGATGATCCACAGCTCATCATGTTTTAATTTGCATAGCTTTAGTTACATTTTGTTGTACACTTAAATATTCTTTATTTCTAATGTATTCAGACGGAATCCATAAGACAGTTGCTACAAAAAAAAAGAAAAGAAAAAGTGGAAGAGGTCTACATTGCAGGAGTACAATTACAATGCAATGAACTACAATGTAATTGAAATCCAACATTAGGAGTGAACTCCAGTGAAGATACAGTATACTGTACCAGCATACACAAAACCGCTCCGCCAATGATCCTACAGGAGCTTCATAATTTCACAAGTCATTTTAAAGAATGCAACCATAGCAAAATAAAAGACTTAATTCTAGGAATGAAAACTGTGAGTAGAAAGAACCTAAAGGGGTTGTGAGAAATTCCTAGAATTAGGGCACAGGAAAGCATGGTGTTAAAATGCAAACTAAGGATTACTTACCTGTTAAATTGCCTGCCATCCCTGTACCACCACTTTCTTCCTCCCCACTGGGTTTTGTTTTACAACACTGCAGTGCTGCATCATAATGCCTTGTCCTCATTGTAGTCGATTTCTGAGCCCAAAGGTAAACTATTGAGAGCAGGGATATACACAGGATATTCTTAAAGGAAGTCTATCACTGCCCCTAGTTACTTTAAACAACTCCTATAGTACTGTAGATAATATTAGCAGAATAAAAAACAACCTTTCATATGTTTCAGAATCCCAGGGATGTGTAGAAAAAAAACCTTTATTCTTTATTCAAATGGGGATCTTGGAGCGCAAGGGGAGTTTACAAGCTGAATATGTGTTGGGTGTGTTTAGTGATGATGCAGCAGTGCTCAGTAATAGAGAAAAATCCCCTGTGCTCCAAGATCCCCACTTGAATATAGAATAAAGGTGCTTTTTTCACCGGATCCCTGGGGCTCTGAAACATAAGAAAGGTATTGTAGTTATTCTGTTTACAGTATTTATAGCACAATGGAAGCTTTAAAGATAATCCTTTAAAAGTCCCACCATGGGGAAATTTATGAAACCATGGGGAAATTTAAGTAGCTGGGGGCAGTTATAGACTACTGTTAAGGGGCGTTCCTATCCTAGCTGCCGCTGATCTGTCATCAGATCACCTCCCCTCTCCTGCTACCCACTACTACAGTTAACTGCCCCTGCCCTTAGACAAGCACCACAAGTTTCTTAATTTTCTTACTATAGCGGACCTTGATTATGGTAATGAGGTTCATCATCTAAATCAGGGGTCCTCAAACTGCGGCCCAAGGGCCACATGCGGCCCGCCAAGCACTTCTTTCTGGCCCTGCCGACAACGCCGGCAGGCGTGCATTTATAATGAAGCTCCTGGGGAGCTCATACCAGGCCATGGAGCGCACTTCACTTTACCTATTGGAGGGCACCGCTCCTGATGTCTGTGCGACCTGCACTGCCTCCGGCCCACTGTTTAAAAAGTTTGAGGACCCCTGATCTAAATTCTGGAGTAAAAGAGCAGTGGACACTGTATTTAGAGTGCATTGATCACCTTCCCACCATATTCCTTATCTCCTTCCACCACTCTCTTGCTTATCCTGTGCATCACCTACTTATGCATCTGTGTGCATCTCCTACAGATGTCACCACTCTCCTGTAATGCTGGGACTTGTGGCTTGTGGTGGTCTAGCCACTGCAAAGGAGCAGTTTTAATTGTGTAATGGTCTCCTTAAGTATGCCCCTTTTTTAGGTAGTGATTGACTGTAACAATCTTATATTGTCAATAAGACAAGAAAAGACTGTAATAATGGTATTGGAGTAGTAAGCAATTCAACAGGTATGTTAGGTTTACTTTGTTGCTTTATACCATCTTCACTTGTGCCACACTTTTTGCTACTCTCAGAAAAACCTTTTAAAGTGGATGTGTCAGGCTTCTTGACATTTCTATTCTAGAAAATTCTTGCATTCCATATAGAATAGCAATACGGTATCATCTTTTCTTAGCACTCTGTGTTACACATTCCTATCTTACTCATCCTTGAAATATATAAATAAGTTGCCAACTGATGTTATTGTTCCCTAGTCTGAACATAGTCTAACACTGATTTACAGAATGGAAGTATATGGAGTAAACTGTGTCCTTTAGTGTTGACAGCAAACATTTGATACTAGTCCCAAACTCAGGATTTGTGTGCCCAAAAGTATGACAATAAGCATGTAAGATACAGCTGCAATATAGAATGGTGTGTGTGTCTGGTTTTTTTTTTTTTTACCAATAAAAGCTGCATTCCACCTGTTGTCTGTTGGATACAAAACATTGATATGACAGTATTAATCTTGTTATATTCCCTTTGACAATTCATTGTACTATAATGTGGAATTCTGATCTTTCTGGTCCATGAAGTGTAGGAGAAGATAGCAATTACAAGGAGTAATGGAAGAAAGAGACAAGATAAAATGTGGATGACCTACTGTGGGTACCGTAATGGGAACCATAAGTGGCTGTCACCAGGCATCTGTGTTGGAGACCAAGACAATGCAGCTGAGTAATTGGGTAATGCATATTCCTATTTACTTATACTTTGTAAAACTATATTATTGTCTGCAAACTTCAGTTAGTAAAGATTACATATACAGAACAGTAATACGGTCCTGTTGTCGACATATCATGGATTCATAATTTTGCAAATGAAATTGTTCACTCAAAATTGGATTGATAGATCAAAGTAATTTTTTTTCTTATCACTATTATTGTGACCCATTAATGAAAACATAATGAAAACACAGTCTTCCAACACAACTGGTTTAAAATGAGTTTCCATTCTATTACAAACCTGTTTATAATAGAATTGTACTATGCATCACAGCTCTTACTGCACAATTAATTACCAATTATTGAATAATATGCTAATTTGCAGGCCACCATTCTAAATTCTGAAGGTTCTGCTCTTTTTACAGCGGAATTTCCCTGTTCATAACTAACCCTCCTTTGGCTCTGATTGCAGTTTAAGACCAATTTAAAACCAATTACATTCAGCAGATTTTTCTTTTACACTGCTGATAAAAGACACTAAATTACAGTATGAAAGAAGTAGTGGCACATGAATTTGCTCAGACAATACTTTCTCTACAGCAAGTAGTCAGCATATTAAAAAGACAACAAAACAATCAAATACAATTAGCTAAAAAATAAGGCAACATACAGCTGGTGTCTAATTAAATGTGATGAGAAGGAGTAGAAATAAAACAAAATCACACCTAATATCACATTTTCATCAGAAGCAAATACAGGAGAGACCTACAATTTATCTTCACAGGCTTAAAAAAGGTTGGAGAAGAAGTAAAACCGTAATTAAAGAAATCTGTTATGTATATACAAAGTCAACACCATGTACAATCCTGTTCCCATGCCAGTGATTTCCTTTATAGGCAGCAAACTCTAATGGAAAATTATTTATTTGCTATTGTGCTGCTTATCCCATAATCTTTTTGCAACTTTTGTACACTAAAGACATATTTATACAGTAAATAAGCAAAATCTTAGATGCATCAAGCACCGATGAGTCCTAGCCTACCTTTTCTCAACATGGCTCACCCTCTCCTGAGATCAGTGGAGCGAGATGACCAGCTTTTACATAAACATGATTTCACAATTCTCTTCCAGGAGATGTTTACGCTTAATATACCTAAATGTGGTGTTGGTATGTGACTTGCCGCCTGTTGAAGGTACGTCTAAATATTGTATTGCATTTGTATTATAAGAAATTGTAAGTCTACTTTAAACTATAAGAATATTACTAGTCATTGAGGTGTTAAGTAGCTTATAATATTATGTATAATTTGCAATACAGAGAATATTATTCCTTATCCACATTAGCTAATTCACCTCCTCTTTTTACAGAGTAAATAGAAACTTACTGCTTATTAATAGATTGATATACAACTGCTTCACCCATGGGTATAGCTGTAGTGGAGCAGCTGTACTGAGACCTGGCACTCGAAAGGACCTTAATTCCCCTTTGTCCTATATAAAGACACTGGTAGTATAAATGGCATGTCTTAGGTGCAGGACCCATAACAGGCTTTGCAAAAGGGCCAAGAAGTCTACAGTAGTTGTATTTTTTTTTTCTTTGGCAGCTGGGAACAATATTGTATAATATACACTGCAGCTTTTGAAGAACTTCTTACTAAATAAAGAGGTAGCTAAACCCTAGTATTATACGTATTAGTCAATTGAAGGTATGCTTAGAAAGACGTGCTCAGTTTTTTTTGTACTAATCCCTATATTATTTTATATAGTTAATTTCTGACATCAGAATGTGATGTTACTATGTATATTATATTAATATAATTATGTGTGTTTTATGGTTTCTTAGTCCCTCGGTGACCTACATATGTCCGAGTTCAAGATGACCCTATCATTCTTTGCCCCAGAATGGAACCTCTATAACTCTTGGTCCTCAGCCTGGTTCTCCTACTGCCCCCATCTTGGTTCCCTCTCTAATTTCTTCTTACTAGAATGGCTAATCTCATTTCTAGACCTCAATATGGCTCCTCTTTCCATTTTCCCATTCACACCAAAATTTCTGACATTTCATTAGTGAAAATTTGGACTTAAACACTTTAAAAAGCCTTTAATCGGGGTCTTCTCACAGAGGTGGTCTTTTGGTAGGCTTTACGAAACAATGTTGCCTCAATTTACAATATTCATTGGTTCCAAAGAAAAAAATCAGATAACTAATATAGTTGTAGCAAAGAGCTACTGGAAACTATAAATCACTTTTTTTTTTTTTTTTTTTTGTAGATTGTGAGCCCCACATAGAGCTCACAATGTACATTTTTCCCTATCAGTATGTCTTTTTTTTTTTTTGGAATATGGGATGGAAATCCATGCAAACACAGGGAGAACATACAAACTCCTTGCAGATGGTTTTCTTTTGCCTGTGGTGGGATTTGAACACCAGGACTCCAGCACTGCAAAGCTGCAGTGCTAACCACTGAGCCACCGTGTGGCCCCAACTATAAATCACTTTTTATCATGGTGATATGAGTTTTTTAAGGGTCCTGAAAAGTATATACAATGTTCTTGAAAAATACCATGAAGCCGCTCAACTTGGCACACAAAAAGAGACTTATACAACATGTAGTACTGTACTATAATGTAGACAAGTGTGACTAGTCAGTCTCTAATACAGGAGATTTAGCAGTAAAATGACCATGCTGATTTGTTGGAACCTCCAGATAGACAAGCATTGTATGTTGAGTCTGGCGACAAGTTATAATGGTCCAGATAAAACCATTGTATGTTGATAATATGCGATGAGCCAAAGCATGTGCATCTGGTTAAGTCAATTGGTTCGGAAGCATTCTTACAATGTAAGGATTCATCTCAGATGGAGCACCATTAATGGTTAAATGTTCTTTAATCACTAAAAGAACTCTCACCTAAGTGACATGCCGCAACGCTGCTCAATATAGGCATTTATATGACATAGGCTGTCACTATAGTACAGCCGAATGAAGAGGAAACAAAACAACTGAGTGTCTAGAAGAGGAAAAAAAAATAGAAAGCAATTTTAAATGGATATCCTTAAAATGGAATGAACCCTTTCTGTTGTCAGAACTTTCAGAGACTGACACTATTCAGCTCAACAGCAAAAACAACGGCATTAATAAATCTTTTCTATCCCGGGGATTTGGTTTTGATTTCTTCTGTGGCTGGTAGCATTAGCACCCTGCCCTCTAATGTCAAGTGGTAATTTTCTGAAGTTCATTCATACTGGCATGGGTCAGTCTCCTTATTCTATTCTGCCGCTTGGTAAAATAGTGTTACTGTATTACAATCCAGCATTGTTGTGTTATCCATTTACTTACAACAAAGCCATAGGAGAACTAGTTTGTTCTAGAGACATAATTGTTATTTTTAATGATATATATGGTCTGTCTGAATATATCAATAAAATCTAACACTTTAGTCTTTCTCTGAATTCTTTAGAAAACAAAGACAAGGAAAAAATAGAAGCCATGTCCATAGCAAATAGAAGCTTATTTTCTAATCTTTAGTAGAAGAAAATACATTTGTAATCAGATTCTCTTTTCTATGTGCATAAGATGGGACTTTTCCAATTTAGGAAACCTTTGTTGTTGTATAAAGAAACAGGCATGGACTCTGTGGGTCAAAGTGCCTTCTATTTTACTCATGCTACCGTCCTCAACAAGTATTTCAATTACCTTCTCTTTCTCCCTGCAGGAAAAACAGCGGAGAAGCATGAAATGAAGGAAACCACAATCCCCGATTCATCATAACGGAGTTATTAAAGCTTTTAGTTGCCAGATTATTGAAACCATAGTAAAGGACAGAGCGCTGGTACTGCAAAAGGAGTCTCTTACCAGAACAAAGCATATCAATGTAGCACTACAGTTCTCCTTGCGACCTCTGTTGTCAAGATATCCCTATGTATATTGATATGCAAATCAGCTACCATAGACATAAGTGGCAACACCCTCACTGCTCATTTGCATACTGTTAATATCTCAGCAATAAAGGCACTAATTCACAAGTGGAAAATACACAATTTGATACAGGTGGCCCTAACCTATCTATCTGAGCAGCTGGTATTTTGGGTTTTTGTGCCTTCCTTTCTCCTCACAATGTTTTGATGTCTGTCTGTAAGATAACTGGTAGCATTTCCCCCAGCATACAATTCTCAAGTCATACCACTTTGTATAAACTTGCCTTTCTTAAGTCAGTAATCCTATTAATATTATAAATGTGAAAGTTTGTGGGTTTGTGAGTTTGGATGTTTGGATGTTTGTTCCTCAATCACGGAAAAACCGCTCCACCGATTTGGCTGAAATTTTCCACAAACATAGTTAATACACCCGATTGCGCAATAGGCTACTTTTCGTCACAATAGCACACATACGTTTGTGCCAGGAACCCCACAAAACCCAAACTCACACCACCATCTCTGCAATCTCACACACTTTGGACCATAGCAAGCCACAAAATTCATATTGCCCTCTACAGCCTCGCCCCTAACCCCACACAATCACATATACATATACTTTACCACTTTGCCCCTCACCTTAACGATACTCCAGGAGGCGCTCTATAACGCTCCGGAGCAACCATGTTTGCCGACCCCCACCGCTCTGACAATCCGCGACACCGCCCACCCATGTCAATACCCCTAGGCGGTCTAATAAATGGAAAAAAAATAGGTTAAAAAAAAGTAAAAAAAAAATAAAAACAAATAAAAAGGATTAAAAATTCAAATCACCCCCCTTTCCCTAGAACACATATAAAAGTAGTTAAAAACTGTGAAACACATACATGTTAGGTATCCCCACGTCCGAAATCGTCCGCTCTACAAAGCTATACAAATATTTTTCCTGTTCGGTAAACGCCGTAGCGGGAAAAATGGTCAAAAGTGCCAAACCGCCATTTTTTCACTGTTTTGATTCTGATAAAAATTTGAATAAAAAGTGATCAAAGCAATAACATTTCCCGAAAATGGTAGAACTACAAAGTACACCCGATCCCACAAAAAAAGACGCCCTATGCATCCCCGTACACGGACGTATAAAAAAGTTACGCCTGTCGGAATATGGCGACTTTTCAAAAAAAAAATTTTTAACATAGTTTTGGATTTTTTAAAGGGGTCAAAATGTAAATAAAACCATATAAATTTGGTATCCCTGGAATCATACCGAAACACAGAATACAGGGGACAGGTCATTTTGGCTGCACAGTGAACACCGTAAAACCGAAGCCCGTAAGAATGTCGCAGAAATGCATTTTTTCTTCAAATCCACCCCATTCAGAATTTTTTCCCTGCTTCCCAGTACATTATATAGAATAATTAATGGTGGCATCATGAAGAAAAATTTGTCCCAGAAAAATTAAGACCTCATATGGCTCTGGGAGCGGAGAAATATAAAAGTTATGGGGTTTAGAAGGAGGGGAGTCAAAAACGAAAAACCAAAATCAAAAAGTGCCATCGGCGAGAAAGGGTTAACTTCAAATACTTCTGTCCCAAAGTCACTATGTAAAGTTTCTCACAACACCGTATATATAGCAGCTCAAATACAAATTAACTTCACCACAAAAGTCTCACATATTCTCTGAATTAGAGCAAACACAAGATACAAAGTTACATTTCATATCCCATCCCTTATACACAGTACGAAAACCTTACCCGCGCCTGTATATACCCACTACTACAATCACCGCAGACGAAGTCGCTGGTACCAGCTAGTCTACCATAAATTGAAAAGATCAACTAGCTTAAGGAAGGTATATGTATAAAAAAAAATTATACTCACCTTCCCTCAAATCCCTCCTTGAGGCATATGACATTCTGTGTCTCCTTTCTCCAGGAGTTCTGACATTTTTCTGTGACATCATGTGCCACTGAGGGGCACGCCAAGCAACATGATCCCGGGTTCATAACATCACCCCTATTATACTCTGGGGTCTGATGAGACCCCACAGTATAATAATTTCATGTCTGCTTCTATCCAAAAAAGTTTGATCCAGATGATCGCTTCATCCCAATACTGGACGCAACAAATCTTCAGAGATTCGCTCTTCCTTAGTGGAGACTACATCCATATGGTCAATGTTATTGAATTGTATTATTCATTTCTAGGTTTAGTATTCTTTTTAAACATCAACACCTCAACAGAAAAGTGACATTAATATTTAGTAGATCCTCCTTTTGCAAAGATAACAGCCTCTAGTCGCTTCCTGTAGCTCTTAATCAGTTCTGGATCCTGGATGAAGGGATTTTGGACCATTCCTCTTTACAAAACAATTCAAGTTCAGTTAAGTTCGATGTTCGCCAAGCATGGACAGCCCGCTTCAAATCATCCCACAGATGTTCAATGATATTCAGGTCTGGGGACTGGGATGGCCATTCCAGAACATTGTAATTGTTTCTCTGCATGAATGCCTGAGTCGATTTGGAGCGGTGTTTTGGATCATGGTCTTGCTGAAATATCCATCCCCGGCGTAACTTCAACTTCGTCACTGATTCTTGAACATTATTCTCAAGAATCTGCTGATACTGAGTGGAATCCATGCGACCCTCAACTTTAACAAGATTCCTGGTGCCAGCATTGGCCACACAGCCCCAAAGCATGATGGAACCTCCACCAAATTTTACAGTGGGTAGCAAGTGTTTTTCGTGTAATGCTGTTTTTTTTTTTGGATGCCATGCATAACGCCTTTTTGTATGACCAAAAAACTCAATCTTTGTTTCATCAGTCCACGGGACCTTCTTCCAAAATGAAGCTGGCTTGTCAAAATGTGCATTTGCATACCTCAGGTGACTCTGTTTGTGGCGTGCTTGCAGAAACAGCTTCTTTTTCATCACTCTCTAATACAGCTTCTGATTGTGCAAAGTGCGCTCTATTGTTGACTGATGCACAGTGACACCATCTGCAGCAAGATGATGCTGCAGCTCTTTGGAGGTGGTCTGTGGATTGTCCTTGACTGTTCTCACCATTCTTCTTCTCTGCCATTCTGATATTTTTCTTGGCCTGCCGCTTCTAGGCTTAACAAGAACTGTCCCTGTGGTCTTCCATTTCCTTACTATGTTCCTCACAGTGGAAACTGACAGATTAAATCTCTGAGACAACTTTTTGTATCCTTTCCCTGAACAACTATGTTGAACAATCTTTGTTTTCAGATCATTTGAGAGTTGTTTTGAGTAGCCCATGATGCCACTCTTCAGAGGAGATTCAAATAGGAGAACAACTTTCAATTGGCCACCTTAAATATCTTTTCTCATGATTGGATACACCTGGTTATGAAGTTCAAAGCTCAGTGAGCTTACAAAACCAATTTTGTGCTTCAGTAAGTCAGTAAAAAGTAGTTAGGAGTATTCAAATCAATAAAATGATAAGGGTGCCCATACTTTTGCACCAGTCAAATTTTGGTTTGATGCATATTGCACATTTTCTGTTAGTACAATAAACCTCATTTCAATCCTGAAATATTACTGTGTCCATCAGTTATTAGATATATCAAACTGAAATGGCTGTTGCAAACACCAAAATATTTAGAACTAAAAATGATTAAGATTAATAGGGGTGCCCAAACTTTTTCATAGGACTGTATGCTCAGATGATGGAGCCAAATGAAAGTCACCATGCATCCATGAATGTGGCTACTAAAAAGCAAATGGCTGAAGCTCTTTAAAGGTTGCCAGTTGCCACCTGTTACTGCATATAGATAAAAAGGTTGTCTTGAAAGGTTCACTTCTTCTACACTTATCAATGTGCAAAGCTGCCAACATTATAATTTCCAAGGACTCTTTACAGACTACCTAGTAAACCTAAGCCTTTTATGTGATGCTATCTCAGAGAAGTACTCATCACTAAATTCACCATGATGAAATCATTACTGAATCTCATTATAAAATATTTCTTTACATTTTAAATAGGTTGGTTCAATAGAGTTTAGCATAAAAAGCCTGAAGAAAATGAATTGATGGTAAGAATTTAATCTAGCAGACAGAACAAAGGAATATTATTTTGTACATGGTCAATACCAAAAAACGATTAATTTTCAAGGCAAAACATTTCCAAGGACAAGTGTTTCTTTACAAAGTGGGACTGTCTTTCAATCATGAACATTTTGTAACTATTGAATAGAGTTAGTGTATGTCTAGTAATAAAAAGGTCACGTTGTGATCATCCATAATTTAGGTTTAATAATTCTAGCCAATGTGACTGTGCCGTTCCAGGAAGCTATGCTAGTACATACAGCGCTCTGATCTAGATTACAATTATATTATGTCAATGCAACTATTGTATTTGTTCTATTCCTCTATAAGTTCATCTATATAAATGAATTTACAGTATAGTGTAGACTATGCGGCAATGGATAATGGAGTCATTGTCAATTTTTATTTCTGAAAGAAAGACTAAAGTAGAACGCAAATAGTTTTTTATAAGTTAAAAACTACCAGAGTTAATTTTATTTTATCAATTACATTTTAATGTGTAATATTATATTGCTGATTATATGAACATAACCATATTTAAACATATAGACAGTTAAAAGTTAAATGTTTTTGCAAATATAAGATGCAATATACAGTAAATATAAATCTTGCAAATTTTTAAAGATTTTTTCTATCCATGTTAACAGTTGCATTTTATTTTGATCGGTTGCCAATGTATTTGACCATAAATGCATAAACTTTCTATGGTTTGGGACTTGTATGCAACTCAGGCCATGTTATCATCTCATGCATGTAGTGACACTGTGAGATAACCTGTTCACAATAAGGAAATCATAGTTGGCAAAAATATTGGCTGATCATGACATAAAAAATCTAGTTTCAGCTCAAATTATTCCAACATGACAGTTCAACTTTTTGACGGATAGAAGTCTATAATTTTCGATACATCTGATATAGATAGAGTTGATAGATAGATAGATAGATACTGTAGATAGATAGATAGATAGATAGATAGATAGATAGATAGATATAGAAATAGATAGATAGATAGATATAGAAATAGATAGATAGATAGATAGATAGATAGATAGATAGATAGATAGATAGATAGATACTGTAGATAGATAGATAGATAGATAGATAGATAGATAGATAGATAGATAGATAGAGATAGAAATAGATAGATAGATAGATAGATAGATACTGTAGATAGATAGATAGAGATAGAAATAGATAGATAGATAGATAGATAGATAGATAGATAGATAGATAGATACTGTAGATAGATAGATAGATAGATAGATAGATAGATAGATAGATAGATATAGAAATAGATAGATAGATACTGTAGATAGATAGATAGATAGATAGATAGATAGATAGATAGATAGATAGAGATACTGTAGATAGATAGATAGATAGATAGATAGATAGATAGATAGATACTGTAGATAGATAGATACGATAGATAGATAGATAGATAGATAGATAGATAGATAGATAGATAGATAATGCAAGCCAAAGTGATAAAGAGATCTTTATAAGGATATGTAGGGCAAGTAACTAAAGACAGATAGGATCTGGAAGTTGTACTTCTCTGTATGAAACACAGAAGGTACATACGTTTGAATATGACAATAACAAATAGCAGAGTTTCAAATAATAATATTAAAATTATATTTCATATCTGTGTTGTTTTGCCTTAATAATCAAAAACTAATGTAAGTTTCATAGTGGCAACAGGAATGCGTGAACATAAAGCAGTGCATACAGAAAAATACTTTACCCGTGAGAAAGTCTGCAAGTAATAATTGTCTGCTCCTCGGAGGCAAGTATCAGCATTATTAGTCTTTAAATTATCAGAAATGAAGCTTATTATTCCGCAACTGTTGATATAAAATTCATATTTTACCAAGTTTAACAGACTTCTTCAAAATGTCATAGGTAATAGATTTCTTTCTAAAGGCACATTAAATTTCATTATTTAGAACAACAGCTCTGTAGGAGTGAGACCTAAATGTTGAAATAATTAATTGGGATTGGAGAATTTTCACAGCTATGTTCTAATGAGCTAATAAAAGTGAGACAATCTGAAAAGTAAGCTAGAAAACAGTTCTAATTTAAGTTTTTAACCTTGGCGAAGAGGACGCTTGGTTTTCATTTAATAGAACAATAAATTATATTTACAACATTGGTGTCATGTTTCCCTTATGACAAAAAGGACATTTATTAGCATAATTGCATATATAATTTGTTTAAAAATTTAACACAAATGTAAATTGACAGCACATACATTTTGCTTCCTCAAGCATTCCTTGCGCTGAAATCAATTAACGGCAAAGTTAATTGAAAACAATAAAATTGCTAATTGAGCCAAATTATTTGTGGTCATTTTATAAGATGAGTAAAAATGAGAGTTAAATGAATTCATGACCTTTAAACCTGTTGTCAATTATTTAATTAATGATGTTGGACTAGGTTTAAACTAACTCTAACATCTCATACACTCATAGGTTTACTTGTACAAACTCTTAATTCCACTTTGGCCGCAACTGCACTTTTATATAATATAGGTTGTATCTACTTATTTTGCATTGCAGCCTATGTTATATTCCAGAGCGGCATTCATAGTTCTGCTTGTTGCTCTTTGTCAAAGCACTTTATCATTCTGTAAAGATGAGCATACTACAGTCATTTTCTTTTTGATTGATGTGACCTCTGACTTATTATCTAGATAAAAATCAGCTTCAGGGCCATCCTGTAGTCAACTGGTAAGATACGATATATCTACACCACTGTAAGGTTGCATTAAAGAGGAACTTTCAGCTCCTGGGGGACATGTTGTTTTATATACCACTAGAAAGCTGACAGTGCGCTGAATCGGCTTTCCCGTTCTGTGCCCCAGGTGAAGAGCTATTGGTGCCGGTACCGTAGCTCTTCACTGTCAGAAGAGCGTTTCTAGCAGTCAGTCAGGAACACCCTTCTTCACAGTAGCGTCTACTGCACTGTATTGTGAGAGCGGTGAGGAACGCCTCCCTCCCCTCCTGATAGCACTCAGTGTCATCATTGGGCGTTAAGGAACCCGTCTCTCACAGTACAGCGCAGTAGACGGTGCTGTGAGGAAGGGCGTTCCTGACTGACTCTCTGGAATGCTCTTCTGACAGTGAAGAGCTATGGTACCGGCACCGATAGCTCTTCACCGAGGCCACAGAACGTGAAAGCCGATAGTGTGCTGAATGCGGTATATAAAACCGCATGTGCCCCAGGAGGTGAAAGGTCATCTTTAAGGTATAATATATGTAAGGAGGTCTAATCTGGTATAGTCCTATTCTAGGTCAAATTGGATACAAGTAGCCCTTCACTAAAAGACACCTTACAGTGCAAAGACTATCCAATGTCCCTCAATAAGTAAAGTGTCAGAGAAAGATGAGTTGTGGATTAAGGTGCTGTCTTTCTCTCTTCACTTTTCCTGTAGTTAGACTCACTTCCATCTGCCCACTGTTTTTGTTAAACTACAGATAGTAGGTGCAGTAGAAGGTATACCCATTAGACTAATTCCAGACACTTGAAGATATAGTTTAAGGCCAGGGCTCTCCTCGGCATAAATGGTGTAGTTTGGCTGCGACAGAAACGCTGCGTCGTTTTACAGCCACTGCAAGGTGTTTACCATTCTAGTGAATCCCATCCACACCCTGCAAAAAATATATGAGCTGCAGATACGCTGAGGCTTTGGCAATCAGTTTGTCAATCATACCTATGCAAACGACAGCGGTTTCCCTACAGGTATAATAGAAGCAGAAAAAGGAAAGATCTGTGGACTTTCTGTGAAAAGCACTGTGGGAAAAACCAAGAGGCGTTTTTTCCCGCAGCACTTTTTTTTGCTGTGGCCTGCTATATGAGGCCTTAGCCTAAAGGTGAAAAAACATGAAAAAAAAAATCAATTCCCATCATGTAGTGACAACATTTTGTATAGAGTTGTACATAGACATAAATTCACAAACATAAGCTCCTGATCCCCATAGTAGAATTCACACACACAGGTCAATGGTTATATTTGAAGTAAACTCAATTAAACATTCATCATTTTGATAAATTTGTTGAGAAATCTACTATGTGGACTGCAACAGAACATTGCTTTTGAGGTTTCTGTCAATGGTCTGCCATGTTTGTTCATGTACTTCACCATTTCCCTTCACAATGCTTTATTATTAAAAAAATAAAAACATTTTAGAAAATTGAAACATGTTCAGTCAAGAGTAGAGATGAGCGAACAGTAAAATGTTCGAGGTTCGAGATTCGTTTCGAGTAGCCCCTCAATATTCGACTACTCGAATCGAATATCGAACCCTATTATAGTCTATAGGGGAAAATGTTCGTTTCAGGGGTAGGCAACATTAGATCAAATTATACTTACCAAGTCCACGAGTGAGGGTCGGGCTGGATCCTCCGAGCAGTCTTCTCCTTGCAGCGTCCCCGCGGCATCTTCCTGCTCTGAATTCACTCTGCCAGGCATCGGGCCTGGGCAGAGCCGACTGCGCATGCCCGCACTACAAGTGGACATGCGCAGTCGGCTCTGCCCAGGCCCGATGCCTGGCAGATTGAATTCAGAGCCGGAAGACGCCGCGGGGAAGTTGCACGGAGAAGATGTCTAAAGGTAGGAGAAGAACCAGCGTTGATTGGCCGACTGTATAGCATTCGGCCAATCAATGCTGGTTCTGCATCAAACTTTTTCATTCGAATAGCGAGTGGTACTCGATCGAGTACGAGTATTTAGAATACCGTAGTATTCGATCGAATACCTACTCGATCGAGTACTACTCGCTCATCTCTAGTCAAGAGTATTGATAAAGTACTGCATATGTAAGGCAATGTTTTTCTATCAACAGAGACAACAGAGGGTCTCTCATGATGGCTTTGAGCTGATGCAAAAGCTCAGCAAAGGTCCATTGTTAATAATTTGAATGGCTGACCACAATGCATAGATTTGCTGGGGTCAGCAATGTCTCTGGTCTTTTAAGTCAAAAAGACACTCTCAATAAGATCTACAGTATATGACCCTATATTACTCTGTGTGTATTATTTTCCATATTTAGAAGTATTATAATATTTATCTACTTTAGGGGATATGCAGAAGACCTAAGACATGCATGGCGCAAACAGATGCAAGCTTTGTATCAACATTATCATTTTCCCTCGACTGTACTACCAGAAGTCTGTTTTGCTGATCTGAAACAAAAAAGGCAATTTAAAACATTAAAAAAATGCACAGTCAAAATGTAGTTTATTATAGTAATTCAGGAACTTCAAGTGTTAGGAGCACTCAGGAATAACTATCTTCTGCTTCATAAACATTTACGACAAAATAGACATTTATTTCTTTATATATTCTGCACAAGCAGGTTATAAGTAAAATAAAAATATTGTACTGCAGGTAATATTATTGTCTTGGCACGGTACAAGAAAACAAGGAGTAAATTATTACTATATTCATTAATCATTAATAATGGAATGAATCATTCCTGGTTTGACCAGGAATGACCACCTTGCAATTTCAGCACAGGGAACACCTGAAATTTCCAAGAATTTACAGGAAAACTATTGGGGCAGATTTAGCTCTTGGGTTATAGAATGTACAAATTCTTAAGTACAGATACAGATAGTACCAAATGTATCTATGTGGCTCATGTGTCATGAAAGGTATAGCAGAACTCACTAAGCCTATTATACACACCTCTCTCTATGCTAATGCCACATGGTAGCTTTGGCCATGTGTCATGTCACACAGGTAAGGCTAGGTTCACATCTAGCCATATCTACAGTGATTATAAATTGTAGATATAATCACAAGGAAAAAACTTAATTTTCCAGAATGCAAGTCACTAAAAAAATAAATGTGTGCAGAGATTGTACCAGCAAGGGATACTGGGAGATTTGAGCTCTGACGCCTGTAGCATTAGGATTTCACAATCTCACTGTTTTGGGTTATAATAGAAACTTGGTCTGCATATTAGCCCATTCATTTGTATTTTTGTAACATTTACCATCAGACAAACCACAAACAGAACAGCTTAGGGTGGGTTCATATCTGCGCCCGGTCTCCGGTTTAGCCAATCCGGCCAGTCTCCGTCTTCTGATCCGTGAAACTGGACAGGAGACGGAAACCTGGCAGTCAGCTTTCAAACCCTTTCACTTGAATGAGTTTGCAAAGGTGACCACCCGTGAGCGTCTTCTGCCTGTCCGCAGAGAAACCTTTTTTATTTAACCGGACACAACGTCGTACATGTCTGACTTTGTGTCTGAAGCAAGTAGAATTATGAGTGAAAATCTTCGGCTCCAGCTGTTATAAAACTACAACTCCCAGCATGTATATTTGCTCTGCTGCTCTTGGAACTCCCATAGAAGTGAATGGAGCATGTTGGGAGTTGTAGTTTCACAGCAGCTGGAGTGCCAAAGGTGGCTGATCCCTGATCTACATAGACTATTATATAGGCTGTAACTTAGCTCCAGGATCATATAAAATGTATAGTTTCATTCACATGGTTCAATGTAATTGGTAGTATATACAGTATTTATCATGTCATATATAGGCCACTAAAATGTAAGCCTTGCTGCAACCTGTGAAACAAGAACAACTGTAATGGTCCTTTTCTTACGTGAGAAAATAATATTAATATAAAAAAGTAATTTAAAAAAAAATGCCATGAATATTCATTTCAACACAAATGAATTTCTCACCGGAACAGCTGTGATTCATTTACTAATTCCCACTTTAAATCATTATGACATTATCTCAACAAGGCACATATTGCTATAACCAGCCTCCAAAGTGAGGATTAATCAAAGTGCCAATAGTCTTACTATCGTAGCCGTATTGGTTTTCAGCCTTATTTCCATGGTAGATACAATCTTCTGTTTCATAGTCTTGCACAGAATGAAGGAAAGGGATCTCTTGTACCGAATTAGTAAGAAGGCAAATGAAGAAATCACTAGTTCCTTAATGAGCTTTCACTATGCCATTCCTCACTGTACATGTATGGTGCAGCATGCAAACATGCGATAATGTCTCATGATTTAAGGGTTCTAATCACTTTTAGGTCATGTCATCCTACTGTTAGCAGTGAGGGAAAATAAATGGCTATTCTATAGTAAACTGAGATTCACTAGTACACAGCTGCCACAGCTGACAAACCATATGCCGAGACCCACAGAGCTTCTATAGAAGGCATAATGTGAACTGAGATTGTTCCGGACAGGTAAGGTGTGGACATATATATCCTTACTTAGCTTTTACTTGGCCGGATGTGTCCAAATATGTGCGTGACAAAATGACCAGCATTCTACTATACTGTTTTGAGATATTGTAACACATAATAATATGCTGTCTATGCTTAGTTCAGGCAACACAGTGGTTGTATAATACACTGCAACCTGTCAATATTGTTTTGAGACATTGTACCATGTAATAATATGCTTTGTATGCTTAGTTCAGGCCACACAGTGGTTGTATAGTGCGTTGCAACATGTCAACCTATTACAATATTGTTGAGACATTGTAGTAACACATAATAATATGCTATATGAGCTTATTTCAGGCCACACAGAGGTTGTATAATACATTGCAACCTGTCAATATTGTGTTCAGACATTGTAACACATAATAATATGCTATGTGTGCTTATTTCAGGCCACACAATGGTTGTATAATACATTGCAACCTTCCAAGATATTACAATATTGTTTAGAATTGGTCTCATAAAGGTAGACACATCTGCAACTGACACTTACTTTTGGGGTATTGTACCTATAAAAGATGACACATTACATGGTCATGCGATATAAGGTAGTACGGCGGACTACCGGCGGTAAACTTCCAGCACTTGGTTCTTTAACAATCAACCATAAAAATGGTCCTATGCTGTAAATTGGGCAATGACATCTGGCAGGGAATGGTTAAAGAATAAGTCTCTGCTAATATTGAGGGCCATGTAAAATAAATGCAAATGAAAAGGATCTGCGTGGCTATAAGCCCTGACACATAAATACTTAGGACACTTTAGACAAATGAATGTATTTCTCCTTTGTAATTTATTTATTTTAAAAAGAAATAAGACTTTAACAGAAAACTTAAATTAGCAGAAGGACTATTGCATCATTTAATAAGGCTTGATCTGCTTGACATTTTTAAAGACCTCTGGGCGAAACATTGTTAGCATCCGCTTTCCAAAGTTTGTGAAATAATTGGAATGATTCTTTGTGATTGATAGTGAGAGTGGCTTCTTAAGGGAAATAATCAGCTCTTCCTTCATAGTTCCCTACCACAAATAATTCAGCCCACTGTTTCTCCAGCAGGAGCTTCTGACACAATTTGACTTGCTTGCATTAGAGTCAACTCATTAATAGAAAAAGAAAAAATCTTTGGTGATTAAAAACGAGGCTAGATTTCTTGCATTCACCAGATATAGGATGTTGTGCTTTTACTTATGTCCTCATGATTATAAGGAAAAAACTCACAAGTATGTAAAAAAAAAAGAACAATAAACACTAATATGAAGGGAAAGAATAACTCAGGTTTTTTTTTTAGCCTTCCCGACACTACTACTTATAATTCTACATTACAGCCTATCATAAGGCCTTATTCATATGATCTATATGGCAATCCTTGAAAACAGAACAATAAAATCTTTATAATGCTTGCTGCAAATGGGATTACTATCAGATTTTTAGTACAGCTTAGGATCCTATAGGCACAGACTGTTTGATTTCCTACTCTCTGACTATCATATAGGTATCTTATGCCGTGCATGACATTTTTTTCTATTTTTCACAAATAATGGGTTTCTTATAACCACCAGCCCTTTCAGCAACCTGACTCGGCCCTCTCTGGGTATCCAACTGTTAGAATGTCAGTGCCACTACTATGTCTGAAGGGGACAGAAAGTAAACCTAAATTATAGACTCATAATGATGGGGGGGGGGGGGATTAGTACAAATTATTATTGGGCTTCTGGTTTCTAAAATTCATATGTAAATTTAGCTAGATCGCTGTGAACTTCACTGTGGCACAGAATGTTGATGTAACTGGCCTTTTCATGGCTTTTGTTGTGTTCTGTGATAAGATGAGACACGTGTCAGTTACTATCAGTTCAACTTTGATACATCTCTATATAACATAAATAAATAACATTAGTCTCCACCCACTTTCCCTTGTAGACGGTAAGTGGGCGGGTCTTCTATCCCCCCATACCGAATGAGTCATCTAGTTAGTTTTTTTGTTTTATGTTACTTGTCTTTGTGCTATGTATTTAATGGAGTAATAGTACTCTAATAATAACTTATAATAACAGTGGACACCCGTAATAAATTATCAATGGTACTTTCCCAAGGCCAGTTTTACATTAGCATAGGCCTTTGTGTCAAGAAAACAGATCCTCAACATATACCTACAGTTCTTACAGCTTCCATATTGTATTTATATTTGCACTTCTTCTTTGGATCTGTAATACAGTCAACATAGAAGTGCACCTGTATTTTAAGCATTCTCTATAGACTTCAATGGATATTTTGTAAATGCAAAAAGAATAAAAGCATAATAATTTCTGAATTTTAAATTTGCCTTCATTGGCTTATTATTGGAATTGCCCCATATAGCAGCAGGCCTGTTGTTATCTGGGTAGTAGTGAAGCTTATCAGTGCTTTCCCTGCAATGGCAAAGCTTTACAGTATTACTAATATACAACTCAGTCCCTTAAGACACCATTTATTACCTGGGAGGGGAGTTGGGGAGGCTGGAACTCTTGTTCTTTTGCCTCTTCTGCTGACACTCCATCTCAATTCAATGGATTTGCAGCCGAAGTAGAGGGGAGTTGGTTATCACAGAGCCAGGATGGTCGCAGGGAAGACAAAGAAATAAAGGTTCCAGACTCCCCATCTGCCCTTTACTATGTAATAAATGGGACTGCTAGGTACTGGGTGTATATCAGTGATAATGATTAACCAGTGCCAAGATTGCACCAGTAAGCTTTATTATTACTTTTTATGTAGATTGTGAGCCCCATGTAGGAATGTACATTTTTTTTCCTATCAGTATGTCTTTATAGAATGGGAGGAGATTTACTCAAACACAGGGGAGAACATAAAAACTCTTTGCAGATGTTGTTCTTGGCGGGATTCAGACTTCAGGACTCCAGCGCTGCAAGGCTTCTATGCTAACCACTGAGCCAGCATGTTGCCCCAAGTAAGCTTTATTATTCCCATGATAACCACTTTTTTCTAATTTTCCAATGTTTTGCCCTCTTGTGACTCAACCACACCTCGAGCATTTGTCTGGTGCCGTAGACTATCATATAGGTATACTGTGTTACACATTATTATGAAATGTCTGTGTTTTCTTATATGTCCATACTATAGCTGTCAAAGCAGAGCTTCGTAGTTACATATATGTATGCACGACATTATATGACACATATAGTACATAATAAATAACATATCTGGCTATGCATTATAATAAGACAAATGTTACAGAATATCCAGCATTACAGATTTACTCATATTCATATATACTCAGTTACCAGTTACAGGAATGTTTGTATTTGCAAATTGCTAGCTGAAGATGGCTTCTATTGGAGTCCTTAGGAGAATGATGAGATTACTAGATTATTTACTTGATGATTTCCTTAGCACTGCAGTGTTCTCTTGATGCACTGTAATTAAATTATTCAGGCCTTTCAATAATTATGTCATTCAGCACATGTAATTGAGTACTCTACTACCAATTTCTTGCCTCACGACTGTGTATACAAGGACTTCACTTGAAAATAAAATATGATGTTGAGAAGTTCAAGCTGTGTATGTAATCCATGTAACCATGAAATAAAGGGATTTAGAAAAGGATGCTCTGAATCAATTTCTGTGCACATGTAAACAGAGACAATCCATAATTTTCTAAGATTTATATTCAAGGATTGGGTGATATTTGTATAGGAAATGCTACTAAGGCGTAAGAGAAGAGCCTAATGCTTTATTGAAACCTGGGATAGGTGTCTCATGTATTCTTACTTGTGATAAAGCAAATAGCAGTAAACTAACTCATGGATGGCATAAGATAAATGGGATTTCTACACTTATGGATGGAGCAAACTTTAACCTTACACTAAAGTTGGTAAATACATTACAGCACATTTAATAATTCTGTTAAAATGGGTGACCACTTTGTAATATTGCTAAACTAGCCTTAGTATGGGTCATCAATATTAGATCTGGGAGGGATCTCTACAACTCAGCCGCACATCAGCTGTTCCAAGACGGTGCAGATTCTGGTAACATTTATATGCAGCACTGCTCACTTACCATACAGAGCGTAGCAGCAGCTTTAGGTACAGCATCATATCATACATCATATGCAGTATACCCAGTTGTTGGACCCTCACTGATCTAATATTGATGACCTATCTTTAGGATAGGCCATCAGTATTATAAAGTGGATGATAGTTATATAATATAGACACTACTGGCAGACTACAGTGTCTTAAATTGTGCCAGTGGCTTATGCTGGTTCATAAATCTTTAGAATATCTAGTCTTAGTTTATGCAAAAATACAAGGCAAAATACTGTATATGGTACATTGACATTTGGTCCCTAAGTGATGATATATGATATATACAGAAGAAGAATATCCTCATCATGATAATGCAAGTCTCCTACCAATCCTAACACAAACATTAGGAACACCAAAATGTGCAAGCTCTGTTCTATATAGGACAAGATAAATCTACTTATCTTAATCACAATTAACTACCTATCTATTCACTACAGACATACAGTATGTGTGAATATATATTGCACTAGCATATGTAATTTAAGGGGAGTACAAAACTGTTGCCAATGATGGGTATAATATAAGCCATGAAAATCTTTTTATACATACCTATATGGATGGTCGTAGTAGTAACATTAGTTTCCAGTAAATGTTTTAATCCAGCACACTAATACGGCAAATGCAACTGAAGTAGTCTCTACATTGAGTTGCTGAAAAGCCTCTTCCTACTTTAAGTGAAAATTTTTGTATTCTCCTACCTCTTTAAAGGGAACCTATCTAGATTAATGGAAGTTTCATTTGCATTGCTTGCTTGTTCTTAACTAGAGATGAGCGAGTAGTACTCGATCAAGTAGGTATTCGATCGAATACTATGGTATTCGAAATACTCGTACTTGATCGAGTACCACTCGCTGTTCGAATGTAAAAGTTCGATGCAGAACCAGCATTGATTGGCTGAATGCTATACAGTCGGCCAATCAATGCTGGTTCTTCTCCTACCTTTAGAAGTCTTCTCTGTGCAGCTTCCCCGCGGCGTCTTTCGGCTCTTCCAGCTCTTCATTCACTCTGCCAGGCATCGGGCCTGGGCAGAGCCGACTGCGCATGTACGCTTGTAGTGCGGGCATGTGCAGTCAGCTCTGCCCAGGCCCGATGCCTGGCAGAGTGAAGGAAGAGCCGGAAGATGCCGCAGGGACGCTGCAAGGAGAAGACTGCACAGAGGATCCAGCCCGACCCTCACTCGTGGACTTGGTAAGTATAATTTGATCAAACATTGCCTACCCCTGAAACGAGCATTTTCTCCCCATAGACTATAAAAGGGTTCGATATTCGATTCGAGTAGTCGAATATTGAGGGGCTACTCGAAACAAATATCAAACCTCGGACATTTTACTGTTCGCTCATCTCTATTCTTAATGAATGTCTTTAATTTTTGTATTTTATTTTCCTCTACACATCAACAGCAATTTTTAAATTTTTTAATTTTAACATTTATGGGGAAAAAAAAACACAAAACAGCTGTTTAACACATATGGAATGCTGGGAATGGAGAAATAGCTACATGTTCAGCTGAAGTCCCAGGAGATATTTGTAGTTTTGCAAGGAAACACATTGGATGTTAATTCTCTTACTTGGCTATATCAAAAAACTTTTTTCTTTCTGGTGACTCCATGCCCGTTCTTTACTCTGCTACGTCTGGACCACTGCAGATTTAATGGTGGCAATAAAACAAGCACAAGCATTTTACATTGTGCCGCTCTGATGTGGGATACTACATTTTTTCCTATTAACCCTCATGCAGGACTCATTCCTGTCTTGATTCACTTCCTATCAAATGCTCGCCTCATGAAAATGCCTACAGCTTACATTCCAAATGACGAATAAGACTATTTCAGTGGAAGTAGCAGCGCCAGATTAAGGGGATAATGGGCTATAAGCATAAAATAATGATGAGCCTATTCTGAGACTTGGATTGGTCTCACTATTTCCTAGCAATCCCTTGTCATTACTAATAGCACAGATTACCAAATGTGTTAAATACTTTCTTCATTAACAACTGTTAAGGATTCTCTGCCATCAGCAGTTAATATGTTCTGTCAAACAAGCAGCAACTTGATCTTCAGACAATAAAATCTATCTTCAAATATAATGGTCTATCTTTCCTATGTGTGTTTATACATATTATATACTGTTTCTGGTTGTCCTTATCTTCATACAATTACAAACCACAAGTTATCTACATTCAGGGTTATTACAGAGCTCAAAAGTCGCTAAATGACAAAATCCAAAATCTGCATATATCATCGATTTTCAGCTTTACAAATTGGGGGGGTCTGAAATCTCCATCTAAGAGCAGGTCTTCTTTTTGGCCACACTTAACCATGTAACAGAAGAAATAAAGTTCTACATTTATTCTTTATGACTGACCCATTTATTTCTATAGGCCATACACACGACCGTGAATTACACAGTCCCATGTGCAGGAAGACAGTCCAGAGACGCAAAATATGGAACAGGACCTATTCCTTTCCGATTTTGTGGCCCTACTTCCACGGCTCCTATTTATTGAATAAAAATCGGGTCCACAAAAGCAGGCTGGTGCACCTATGTCATCCATGTGTCACCTGCACGCCACTCATGCTATTGATTCACGGCCACCGGTTAGCACACAGTCTTGAGGAACCAGCTTTAACCTGAACTTCAGCCATCTTTTAAACTGCTGAAGCATGATATTTTATCACGGAAGACAAGAAAAAACAGCAAAATGTAATAAAAAATGTTTTTCTAATGACCTTTCATTGTTTTTGTTGTCTTATGTTATATGATATCACACTGCAGCAGCTTAACTAAGTGCAGATGTTCAGGTTAACTCTGCTACATCTGTATATGGTATCCTTGGTCCCCAGGACCTCCAGTACTAATATCAGCACAGCATTTTATATATTTAAAGGGTGCTTGTGATATGAAAAATGCAGTCTAATCTACAGGAAGCATATTGTAGAGAAGAAAGAGATGGAGCAGATTGATATTGTTTTGTGGGAAAAAATTATGTAATGTTCGTCATGTATACAAAATTGCCTTCTTGTATTGTCAACATAAAAAAGAGCAGAGATTTCAATAAATACATGACAGGTTATACAGAATATTCTCCAACAAAACTGTATATAATTGTGCTCTGTTCCTTCTGCTCTATAACATACTGCCTCTAGACTACACTGTATTTTCCATGTTACAGGTTCTCTCTACATAGCGCTAAAATATTCTGCAATGTTGTGAAGAGGCTGCCATCACTCATATAGCTCCCTGTCTTGACTGGGGCTCACAATCTTTAGGTGCTCATATACCTTCTATAGTTTCATCAGCTATTCCTCCCCAGTTATCTTCAGGGAGAACAAAAGGACTGGGCAGTGGAATTCAGTATGCCTGATCCTTCCTTTACAAAAACTGGGAGGCGCCAATATACACATTAGACAACTAAATGAACCTTTCAATATGTTTTCAGAGTGTACAAGAAGATACAAATTCCAGACAGATCTTGCCTCTTGTTAGATTTAGTCTCAGGATCCCAATGCTGCAAGGCAACACTGCAAATAACTAACCCACCATAGCAACTAACAATGATTTTGCATGTAAAATACTTGTTCACGTGCAAGTGAGACCATGCTGAAAATATATAATATTATAGTATAATACGGATATTAAAGGTCCCGTTTAGCAAAAATCATTATACCTTATTGGTCTTGAAGTAAGCACAAAAAACATTACACATTTTTTGGAAAAAACATTGGAAAATGCAAAGATCTAATGTATAACTGTCTCACAAAGCAGAGGCTGAAGGCCTAAAGGGTCAGGATAATCACAAGATATTCTAACATGTCACAAGTCCAAACCCACCATACTAAAAAGTGATAAGTCCTAACTCTACAGAGTTTTACCTTTAATCTTCCAAATTAACAGCAATAGGCACAGAGGAATAGTCCAAAAATATTGATGAAAAAAGAACCATTTCCAATTTAGTGGAGTAGTGGATTATCTGTGAAGATGTATGGGGTCACAAACCATGAAGAATACCAAAGTATCAAACCTCCAAAATAAATGATCCCAGAAAATGATGCCCTTTTGGATTGCTGGCTCATTTCAAAGGTAGCCCAGGGTTATTGGATGAAGTGAAAAAATCTAAACAAGCAGTATATTTGGATAACAGATGAAGTAATCAATACAGGTTGACATTTTATCTTCAACGAGGTCTGAACTAACTATCATGACTGATTGAAACCTGACCTTATACATTTGCCATGCAAGATATGGTCTCTTAGCAACATCTACTAAAATAAAATGTAAATAGGATTTTGGAGCTGAAAGACGCCGTAATTCAGGTTTCGACTTTGTATTTCTGATCTTTCTCCCCACTGATTCTAGCTGATACCCTTCATGTAAATAATTAGCGCCTTTAATTTTCATATAAATGTTTTAATTAACATAAAAATAAGGCTTGACTAGTAATAAACAGCTCCATCCCCCGCTGCCAAATCTACTATGAAGGGGTCTTGCTAGAATAGAAGATAAAAGGTTTACGCTTTGGAAGTAATCCTCTTTAAAAAACAATTCATAAAAAAGGTATTTGCATAATAAAGCTAAAGTTCTACTTTATATTAAAAATGTATATAACTAGGTAAATGAAACTGTAGCCTCTTCTCTGGTAAATACAGATCTGAGGCTGTCAAAATTCAGTCCTGGCCCCAGATGTCAGGGACTAGCTGCTATCCATGCTTATCCAGATATATGATGGTGCAGAGGTAGCAGAGTTTAACGTGTTAGTGATAACTTGGTACAGCAAGAGATTGTATCACAGAATAAGTGTCGAGTTAAACTGCTAAATCTGCAATGACCCCTTCATTTTTTAGACTAAGTATTAACGGTCTATACTTGGACACTTCTCGATAATACTATTGAATGGAATTTAGACCACAATTAAAAGCTATGCAAAATTTTGCTGAATACGTACAGATCTAGGATTCAGATGTTAGGACATGTATGGACGCTAAGTTATACAATATTACAGTATTAAGGACTAGAGTTGAGCGAGTACTGTTCGGATCAGCCGATCCGAACAGCATGCACGCATTGAAATCAATGCACGCAGCCGGCACGCGGGGGGTTAAGCGGCCGGCTGCTGTCAAACCGTAAGCACCAGGTGCTTCCATTCATTTCAATGCTGATCCGAACAGTACTCGCTCAACTCTATTAAGGACATCTATAAAAAGGCTTATTCAAAATATATGAAAAAGTTGAGAACAAAAAGTGTATCACAACGTGCACACCCATCTATTGAGTTAAGTGTTGGTGGACACTCATAGCCACATCTCTGGACAGTGATCCTCTGTCCACTGCAGAGCCACCAATAGAAAAAGCTTCCTGCCTCTTGTCAGGTAAGCAGCTGAATCTCTGAAGTAGCATGACAGTATAGCTGCCACTTGGCAGAGGGGTTATGTAAACCGAATCTATCTATTTCCTGAAAACACAAGGGAAGATCAGAACTGAAGGCTGAAAATAAGTATTTTAAAGATGACCTATTATCCCTCTGATATTGGTGGTATTATATAATACTAGAGAGCTGGCAGTGCGCTGAATTCAGCACACTATTAGCTTTACCATATGCACCCTGGTGCCAGAGATATTGGTGCCATTAGTTTCGGCAACTATATCCCTGCACTGTCAAAAGTGCCAAGCTCACAACTCAGAGTCATCACTGGGCTGTGAGGAAGGCCCCCTGATCGTTTCATATTCTTGTACTGGGAGGAGGAGGCTGTATGGCTGGTCCTTTTGACAATGCAGGGATATTGGTACTGAAACTAATGACACAGAGATCTCCGATATCAGGGTGCATACCGGCAAATCTGACCGAATTCAGCAAACTGTCAGCTTTATAATGGTATGTAATACCGCCAATGTCAGAGGACATGAAAAGTCCATTGTAGGCCAGTACACAGCAAAAGATGATAAAACAATTATTATTATCCTTTCATAACATTTAGTTTGATTATGATTTATGGGATAACACTCTAAGAGCTGTAAAGTATTTGTACAATGAATGATCCTCATAGAGATTGTGGCTGATTTAACACTGTCCATTACCTGACCTTTATTTAGCCCTTTTCACACTTTTGGTAACACTTGATGAAGGTAATTATTTTTGCTCCGATTGGAGGTCATTCCGGCCTGCCATCTCGCTGTCCTTGCACTACAAATTGTAGTGCTGGTGGTGATCTCAAAAATTCACAGGTCAGTTGCGCGTTGCAAATAAACATTCCAGCTGCAGTGACTTAGTGACCCTGAATTGTGACACAGACACTTAGAGTATACTGCACAGTCACATCAACCATCATCGTCTGTGTGGATTGTAAATAATAAGTTGCTTCTTCTAAATTCTATTTCCGAGCTGATAGATGAAATAGGAAACAGAAGTGCTGTGTTGTACTGTAACAAAGTGTGTGGGCTGCAGGACTTTATACCGAAGCTTCACCTTTGATCTACATTTTTCATTAAAGGGGATTTCTGGTGTCTGAGGAAGCATAACTTGTACTTCTCAATTTATGTAATGTTCACTCTATATGACAGCATGCCTTGCGCTGCCAAGCTCACAAAGACATGAAAATAAGAGCAGCGAGCCAGCGATTGCTTACCCTCTTTCTTGCATTAGAAGCACAATTTGTATACATTTACATATGTCAGATTCAAGAGCAATTATAAAGTCAGATGGGCTTCCTAGGAAAGATTACAATTAAATCCACACATGGTAATGGTGAACTGCCTGGGACAGGGGGGACCTAGTACCCCACCACTCCACCACCATTCCACAAAACAGTTTGTTCATATTGTAGAGTATGGATAGATTGGTATGGTCCATGAAAATAAGATAGACAAAGATAGACAGCTATCCTGGGCTGGGTCCCTCACTCCATGGTTCACAAACAAGCCCTATGGACTAAAGTAGATATACCATTGAAGAGTAAGTTCTATAAATCTACAGCCTTTTACATACTGGAAATACAAATATTATATGCGACAGAGTTACAGAGTGTGCCCTAAGTACGTTACCTATGTTGCAGCCCCAGGAAATGATGTCCACCAGCCATCCAGCTCTTTTTCTGTTTCCCTGATATATAATATCACGTATATGTCAGCTATCTCACTGTATACATTAATAAATTCATTTTTTACCTTGACTTAGAAAAGCATCTCTATACACCACATATAGGCTATATATATACTAGACTAGAATGAAATCTTTCTATAGTCATCTCTCTTCAGCCCATTCCTTTACCCACGCTCCTTGGGATAGATTTCTGTTCCATCACATACAATGTACGCGGCTCATTTTCTATGAGCGGACAGAATACCACAATACCATTTTGTAATTCAGTTTTGGATGTTCATTTTGAAAAGGTTTCATTGTATATGTATGCGTGTACCCCATCTTTTTATTCATACATTTTTCACTTGGGTCCTTGTAGTCTCCGATAAACTAGCAATATTCCTGAGAAATGTATATTTTCACCAGCCCGAGTGGATCATTGCCGTGATTCTCGCTAGTTACTAAGCAACTGCAGATGTTGAAAATAAAGGGAATATGAGCGTTGCCTCTGCCTGCTTAAAGTTGTGTATCACACACAGAGATCATGTCCTGTACATCTGCTTCTTTGCTCTTGTAGGAGAGTAATGAGTAAACCCGAATCCAGAAGACGTGTACAGCGCAAATGAAAACATTTGGCACATTAAATTATGCTGTGATTTATTCTGACCTAGCAGCTGCCATGAAACAAATTATAGCATGTTTCAATCCAATTATCAGTCAATCACCTTCCCAACCTTTTCTTTCAGGCGTGTGCTTGATTTTTGCTTCTTTTTTTTTTCCATAGAATGATACCTGACATTAAATAAGTAAATTCCTTGGAAATAGTGTAGATGGTTTCCAAGACATCTGACTCATTGGTTTCTTTAGTAATGTGATGTATAGGTATATTGAGATGATATATGTCAGTACAAAGACGATTAGATGCTGAAGGTTTTATGAATGTGTAGTGTTAGATATATTCATCTTTTTTCTCTATACTATACTCTACACCTTCTTAGCTCAATGGAATAGTATTGCCCTTTTTTGTATCACATACGGTAAAGACACACATTCAGATATTGTTCAGTAGTTTGTTCAACAAGTTTTATTGAAAGTACAAGTTTGTTTGTTTTTTCATTTTGGATTAATATATTTTGATCCAGGGTTTTATACTGACTGCCAGATTGGAGTCAGGAAGGATTTTTTTCCCCTGAAATTGGGCAAATGGCATGAGCCTGAAGGGGTTTTTTGCCTTCCCCTGGATCAACCATGTAGGGGATTGTAGGATTATAGATGAGACTTGATGTATTTATGTCTTCATCCAACCTCATCTACTATGTAACTATTTTACCTTGTAAAATTAGATCAGATAGAGAGTGGAGGTGTAGCTTTTATCAATCAGATCAGATCATCAATAACATGGCTTCCCTTAGGCTCTGTTCACATTGAAGAATATGCTGCATATTTGGGGACAGATTTTACCCCTGAATCTGGACCAGATTTTTTGGGGAAATCACATCCCATCGTTTTTAATGGGTAGCAGAGATTGTAGCAGGATTTATTATGTCTCAGAGCAATTGTTGTTGATATCACCTGGAATATGGTTACAACATAGTTCTTTTCTGTATATAATAATGTACATATGTATATATTTTGATTACTTGTTTGAGAAGTGTGTTGGTGATTGATTCACTGTAACTAGTCAGGATCCGCTGTTGGTATCCTTCTTGATTTTTATTTTTTTTTAAATTCTTTTTGTTCTATGTAGAGCCTGAAGAAGGTCTGTTTAGACCGAAAACGTTTCCTCCACCACGCTCTACCAATAAACACACGTTTTGGTTGGCATACACCTGTGTGAAGCTCCTTTCTTTACCTATTGACACGGCATGGGACCCTAGCTTCAACACTGGGACAACGGCTGTATCCCTGTAAAATTGAAAAAAAGAAGTATCCTGCTTACTCTTAATGCAGATTCCGTGGCTGATTTAGCCATGGGGTCTGCAGCTCAAGACTTCCTCCTGATAAACCCATTCATCTTGGCCTAATCAGGAGCGGGATGCCGCAACGGAATGCTGATGCACTGCCGTGGGTTTTTTTTTTTTTTGCCACGTGGGGTCCCTGCCTTTAAGGGTTATTTACATCTAAATAAATCATTGGCAAGCTGAAAATACCTGGCCGCATATCCCAACCACTGCACAGAACTTATATGGAAAGAGGTGAATTGCATTGCTCCACACTGGGGTGAATGGGAGCTACAAAAACAGTATAACACCGTGGAGCTGTAATATCCCCATGGCTGTAACTACGCAGCTATGAAAACAGTGTATTCAGTTTTGCTGTGCAGTTTCTATAGCTCTCATTCACTTCTACTGGAGTTACAAAAACAGCATAGAGCAATGCTACTCATTGTTTCTGTAAGTATCATCTTGTGGTCAGTTATTCCCATCTCCGCAATGATTCGCTTACATGGGAAAACTTTTTACCAACATATGTACAGATCCAACTATGTTTAACCTAACAATGTCATTGTACAATGTCCTTGTACATTGTGCCATAACAGGAGGGCTGCTACAGGCATTAGGTCTAAATCTTCAAAAAGCAAAGCAAAGAAATCTGTTCAAATTCACAAAACTTTCTGGTTTTATGCATTGGCTCATTGTTATTGGATTCTGGTAAATTCTCAAGACTATAAAACTAATTGAGTTGTAGATTATGCTTGAAAGGTTTGGCTTTAAAAAGATCTATACTGTACATACATGAAATAATAAACACTTTGGCACGAAATCTAATAGATTCATTAATATTTGGTTAGCTATCATTATGATATTACTTTTCTTCATAACAAAATTCTAAAAGAGACATGGTTAGAAGCCCTGAAAGAAAAGTCTACATAATTGTGCCTGTATAAAGCACAAGATCTACAGTACTTGGAGAAATAGTCATAAAAAAACTGCAAAAGGAGTAAATACCGTAATTTACTTACTTGCAACCAGAAAACATGATGTGCCGTGTAATATTCTCTTTATTATTTCTGGCTAAAAATACTACTAATAATGAAAGTTTATTTTTATGCTCTGGCAGAATATTTTTTATATTATTTCCTTACATCATTATGGTTCATCCATCTTACTCGAGCTGTTGTAGAGATTTGCAGCTGGACATTAGGAAAATATGAAATAATACAACTTATTGGCTTGTATAGGGGAGTTAGAAGGCAAATTCTTTAACCTGTGCAGGGGGGGGGGGGAGCTAAGCTGTGACCATTACCTATATCTATTTATCTAATTGTGAATGATTTGCCTCCAGCTTTATAAGGGAAGTATTATTACCACCATTAGTACCATTCTTGTCCAGCTTGGGGCAATAATGACATTACTGGTGAGATGTGATTGATAAATAATGGAGATATTCTGTAAAGTTCAAACAATTGCATGGCTCTATGGTACACTAGAGGTGTAATACAAGGCACAATAGGGTTAATTATCTCAGGAACACAGGGCTTGCTTTCTCTAGCATGTTTGCAAACGTAGTTACAAAAGAGTATTTATCTATAATGTTTTAATTCAATAACAAGAAGTTGTTTCCTATGTGCAATGTAGTAGATATATATGTAGTAGATATAAAATGATGTACTTTATGTAATATTGTTTGATATCATTTATATGTAACATGTAGTGACACCTTATTAAATATTATTGGCTGTAGAGAGTAAGACGTGTGAACGCTGTTTTCCCATCTAAGTTATTTTATCTAGAAGGGCTACAATAGGGACTACAGAGAACCTACTAACAGTGATCTCTACAGAACAGGAAATTCCTGCTACATATGAGGCTCACCGACCATACTGAATATATAACAATTTATACAGACTTCAATGATATATTTAATCCATTCCCCAATCCATTATATTTTATTACTGGAACAACCATTTTCGCCCTGTCCTCTGACCCACAATTTATCCTTTTATGGCATCTTGCAATGTGCTAGTCTCTACAGCCTTTCTTCTGGATACAGCAGATAAGAGATGCATCAGTAAAAAGGGTGTTGGCTGGACCCAAACAAGGAGGCCTGACTGGGGAAGGCTGAGCTAGAATTGCAGAGTGGGAGCACATAGAAGGGAATAGGCTGCTCCTGTTGGTATTTTATTGTGCTGCCTCTAGGCCAACACCCAAAACATGGGTTATTTTGTCCCATAATTTCCATTTGCACTAAAGCAGGGCTACCAGCTAATTTTCCCCATGACTACTCGCTGTGGTTTTTTTTTACATAAAGACCGGTATGGTGCAGAGCAAACAAACAGTTCTTAGGCAAAAATTTTTTAAAATATATATACAGTGGGGCAAAAAAGTATTTAGTCAGTCACCAATAGTGCAAGTTCCACCACTTAAAAAGATGAGAGGCGTCTGTAATTTACATCATAGGTAGACCTCAACTATGAGAGACAAAATGAGAAAACAAATCCAGAAAATCACATTGTCTGATTTTGTAAGAATTTATTTTCAAATTATGGTGGAAAATAAGTATTTGGTCACCTACAAACAATCAAGATTTCTGGCTCTCACAGACCTGTAACTTCTTCTTTAAGAGTCTCCTCTTTCCTCCACTCATTACCTGTAGTAATGGCACCTGTTTAAACTTGTTATCAGTATAAAAAGACACCTGTGCACACCCTCAAACAGTCAGACTCCAAACTCCACTATGGTGAAGACCAAAGAGCTGTCAAAGGACACCAGAAACAAAATTGTAGCCCTGCACCAGGCTGGGAAGACTGAATCTGCAATAGGCAACCAGCTTGGATTGAAGAAATCAACTGTGGGAGCAATAATTAGAAAATGGAAGACATACAAGACCACTGATAATCTCCCTCGATCTGGGGCTCCACACAAAATCTCACCCTGTGGGGTCAAAATGATCACAAGAACGGTGAGCAAAAATCCCAGAACCACGCGGGGGGACCTAGTGAATGAACTGCAGAGAGCTGGGACCAATGTAACAAAGCCTACCATCAGTAACACATTACGCCGCCAGGGACTCAGATCCTGCAGTGCCAGACGTGTCCCACTGCTTAAGCCAGTACATGTCCGGGCCCATCTGAAGTTTGCTAGAGAACATTTGGATGATCCAGAAGAGTATTGGGAGAATGTCCTATGGTCTGATGAAACCAAACTGGAACTGTTTGGTAGAAACACAACTTTTCGTGTTTGGAGGAAAAAGAATACTGAGTTGCATCCATCAAACACCATACCTACTGTAAAGCATGGGGGTGGAAACATCATGCTTTGGGGCTGTTTCTCTGCAAAGGGGCCAGGACGACTGATCCGGGTACATGAAAGAATGAATGGGGCCATGTATCGTGAGATTTTGAGTGCAAACCTCCTTCCATCAGCAAGGGCATTGAAGATGAAACGTGGCTGGGTCTTTCAATATGACAATGATCCAAAGCACACCGCCAGGGCAACGAAGGAGTGACTTTGTAATAAGCATTTCAAGGTCCTGGAGTGGCCTAGCCAGTCTCCAGATCTCAACCCTATAGAAAACCTTTGGAGGGAGTTGAAAGTCCGTGTTGCCAAGCGACAGCCCCAAAACATCATTGCTCTAGAGGAGATCTGCATGGAGGAATGGGCCAACATACCAACAACAGTGTGTGCCAACCTTGTGAAGACTTACAGAAAACGTTTGACCTCTGTCATTGCCAACAAAGGATATATAACAAAGTATTGAGATGAAATTTTGTTACTGACCAAATACTTATTTTCCACCATAATTTGCAAATAAATTCTTACAAAATCAGACAATGTGATTTTCTGGATTTGTTTTCTCATTTTGTCTCTCATAGTTGAGGTCTACCTATGATGTAAATTACAGACGCCTCTCATCTTTTTAAGTGGTGGAACTTGCACTATTGGTGACTGACTAAATACTTTTTTGCCCCACTGTATATATATATATATATATATATATATATATATATATATATATATATATATTTAGTGCTTGCTATATCTACACCGTAAAAACATTGTGTGCTATTGCTTTTCCCATTAATCTTTCTATTTACTCAGCAAATGTAATGTGCAGATTATCATAACCCAATAAAAGTGACACTAGGCATGGTAAGAGAATATGGGATTGTGAGAGAAGAATGAGCGCACTGCCCCAGATTATATTATATTATATCAGCAAATAATAGCATTATTCTGTATAAGACATGATCCGTCTTACAATACATACACTGTATATACATAGATTTACTTCTTAATACTTATACATACCAAATATAGGTTAACCATGGCTTTAGCTGACTGATAGGAAGCAGAACCTACAGTATATTCCCAATGAATATTAACTCTTCTAGTATTCTACATGGGGGACTTCTCAATTATTTGCAGACATAGCAGGCTTCACTGATACTTGGCTAAGTATATTACAATTATTGACAAATCCACATCTCGAATGCATAATTCCTTATCCCATGCCTATTTTTACTTAGCAAAACCTTAGCCTCCTAGGAAGTTATGGAGGATCTCTGTATGTAGGTCATATAGCTTCAACCTTATATAAATAGAACAAATGCATAAAAGAATTAAAGAGCTGCCTGGCTTCTAAATGGTAAAAGACTCATGAGATTATATGGAAATAGGAGACGAGAATGTTTCATTTCATTAACTAGGACAAGGTAAAATTGAAAGTAGCTATACTAGTTTCTCAGCATGCATTGTATCCATGTCATTAGAACACTTGACAAAATGAAATTCTGGAACGACTACGCCGTTCACTTAAACTATAGTATAATACCGCTATAGCTGGCGGATCAGCAGTAAAATATAAGGGTGTTTTACATAGTCTCTTTGCCCACAGTTCAAAAGAAATTCTTCCTTGCCCACTCTTTTAACACCGATCACGTGAGTGCACTGGGAGAAAGCCTGGTAGAGAAGAGGGACTTGTTATTGCCCAATTAGCTTTCCTTGCATCACTTTATGCCTTTATATACCTGCAAATGGCACAGACAGGTCAGGATTCCTAATCTCAGCAAATGTGAATGTCACTGACAATTCTAGTGTCAGTCTGTTTGTATCAAATGAACTGGGTGTATCCCAAAGAACAATGTGTCCCCTGCTTTGAAATATAAGAGATCATCTCAGACATTTCTGAAAAGCAAAACAGGGTTATGCAAGGAAATAGCTTGTAAAATTCTTGTATTTAAAGGATTTATTATTTTGGTTTATTCGGCATAAATCGGGGAGATGTACTAAGTGAAATGGGCCAGAATTTTCCAAAGATTGCACCAAAAACTAGGATATACACTGTAAACCAAATTTATTATGTGTTTCAGGCACTTTTAATGCCTCACTAGATAGGGTTGGACAGTATCTATAAAAGGAGGCAAAACTAAGTGTAAAGATACAATTGGTCAGATTTATTATTAGTGTCCACAATTATTTTGGCACAGAACAGGAGCGTAAAGTAAGCCAACCAAAAGTTAGAGAGGAAAGTGTCTAATAAGATATTTATCATGGGTCAGTTCCTACCTGTCTTATCTAGTTTATGCTGTCCAAAGTTAGGACTGTACTAATAAATCTCCCACTAGAAAGCTTGGCCTTGGCTACTGAAGCTATAGACAAACCTGTTCTATACTTAGCCCTAAGCCAATGGGGGCAAGTAAATGAACTGATCAGTTGTTCAACATGACAGTGAGCGTCTCACAGGGTCAGTTCACACAACAGAATTTTTGTGCCATAATCTATAGCAAAAGTCCTCTTCCCATTAATGTCAATGAAATGCAGATGCTTATTTTCTGCAAAACAGCTAGTGGAAATAAGAAGTATCATGGCTGATCTTTGGGTAGATTTCACCCCAAAACCTGCAACTGAAGTGAACGGGAGTAGAAAATCTTTCTGCTGATGGCAGGCAGATTTCAGCAGCAGATTTTGCATGGTGGGTCCCATCTCAAAATCTGCAGTGTGAACTTACCCTGACAAATTAAAGAGTTAGGACGTTCTGAGTGTATAGTTAAGGAGACTTATTCAGGATTCTCTTCTACTTTCCATAGTGGCAAAAAATCCATTTCCAGGTTGCACAAACACACCCGAATTTCAATAAGGGTAAGTTCACATAGTTTTTTGGTCAGAATTTTGAGGCTGTATCCACCTCAAAATCCTGAATGACGGCTCCCATTGAAATCAAGAAGCGAGGTACACATTTTTCAGGCTGAGTCATTGGGCCTAATTCGGAGCGGAGTGAGTGGCTGTATGCTGGTGCAGTGCAACGGCTTTCAGCTGCGGCTACCCGGTTTTTGGTCCGGAACCTGAGGCGGCCTCCACCTCAGGTTCTGATCCAAAAAACTGTGTGTGAACTTACCCTCAGACTCATGCAGTGCACTATTTTTCCTGTGGTTTTACTGCAACAGAATTAAACACTTGCTGTCAGGTTGTTCCACAAAGTACAAGACGTTCCAGAAGTCCAAGTAGTGAAACGTCCTGTGATATCGTTGTGTGGCCATTTCAACAAATATACATCTTCCAAAGCAGACAGCCCTTTACATTACACGTACACTACGGCATGTTTTCTTTACAGTGTGCAGTAGTTCTAGGTCTAATATAGGGAATCATTTCTTGAGCATAACATTGAAGGATCTTAACTGTCAATCAAGACCTAATACTTACCTAACACAAATTATGCACCAGATAAGTACTGCTTGGCTGCAGTGAAACAAAAAGCTCCTTACATTTCATAGAATTCCATTAAGCATGATTTGAGATTAATTTTTAATTTCTTTTATGTTTACCATGTGTTGTGAAAAATGACCTGCCATTCAATCTTTCACGGTTCTATTTGTGAATCATAAGCAGCAATCTATTTTAGACAGTACATTAATATGGTGTATTTTTTTCTTATGATTTTTTTTTTTTTTTTTTTGTCAAAGTATTACAAAACCTAGAAGAAAAATAGTTGCTGCTGGATAATGAGTCCGTCTTTCTGTGTCACAGGAAACATGGTATCACCACAGTAATCTCGAAATTGTCTTGTGATTGTATGACATTGTTGGTGATAGTCACTGTATGGCGTTTAAGGTGTTGTGTTTTCTTCTAGGAAAGCTAGAGCTAGCGTGATAAAAATATTCTGCAATAGCAAACATAATGGCTGACTCTCAACCTTCTCAGACCCCAATGTAGCAAAACATAGATAAACAAGTGTTTTTAAAACTTAACATCCAAGGATAAGGCCCCACGTAGCGGGACGCAACAAAAAAGCACTGCCGGAAAAACCGCAGTGGAGACACATTGCAGTTTTTCCCCCAGCACTTTTCAAAGAATGTCAGAAAGTTTTCCTCTTTGGACTTTCTGCTTCATTCATACCTGAAAACGTGATGAAGGATGGGGTACATTTTAGGAATTTTTTGTGGTTAAGGAACAATAGTGCTGATGCAAGATATCGAACTATCAGCTGTGAGCATGGGATCTCACTACCTACCAAAGGAACTACCACATGTTACCGTGATAGCTGCATATGTCCTCCACCTCTGCAAAAAGCTGTTTCTGCCTGTCATGTCTATATGCTGTGACCCCCCCCCCCCCTTCCAATCCTTGTTTCCTCCAACCGCAGTCGGGCAGTATTATCAACATCACTTTGCACAGGAAACTAAATGATCCTGCAGTTTGTCTTGTGTTTCTTTCTTTTTTAGTTGCTATGATTCCTAGTATCCCTCTATCTGCCATGAGCTTGTATGTGTTTCTCTCTTGCTATCTACTAATGTACTATCCACGATGCTGTATCACAGTGAATTTCCCCATTTTGGGAATATTAAAGGATTATCTTATCTTATAATAAAATAAATCCAAACTAAAATTTATTGGGTTCTTATAGCTAATATATTATACAAGTCCATAGATTGTAATATTTGATACAAGTCCCTAGATGGATTTCTACATAACAATGACCAGGTCCCTGATATGAAAGGCTTGAGTGAAACATGCGTGAACACAACAGAACAGATAGAAGTCAATGATTATCCAAGCTTTACAGTATGTTAAAGCATGAGCTTCATGGTTCCTTGAACAACATCGGAGACATGAAAGACGCTGTTCTCCATACATTATAAACATTACTCTGCACAATGAAAAAGGAAAAAAATACAAATATACATACATTATTTTATACTCTGCTCAGCCACGTGTGGAAAATTAATCCATGTGTACAAGGGCTCTTAAATAGTAGAAAAAAATACATCTAAAAAAAAAGCAACATTTTTTATGTCTAGCCCTGTATTGAATCTGTATCATGGTATAGAGGACTGTATTTTAGCTCCATGCTGTTAACTAAAACAGAAAGCTGCTTTGCCCTCTGATCTTTAAATGACCTCAATTACATCATATAAGTACAGCAATTCAGCATAACTAAACCTGCTTAATACTTCTGTTTTCCATAAAATATCTCTCTCACTTGTCTCGGCTGCATAATGTGAAATAAAATTGTGTCACAAACTGATATCTGAAATAAAATAGCTTCAACCTGCATTCTTATTACATTACCTTAACCCACATTTCATTTATATTGAAGCGCCATCTAATGAATATTTATGAAGAGATTCAGTAGTACTCGTCCAATGAGAAAACTCTTCATGGTCGGATGCAAATTTACTTATTATTACAGAGATGTTAGTTGTTCAAGGGACAAAAAAATGTCAGTCAGGTAATATTAAATCTAAAAATAATATAGTCTACATTCAGGAACCCCGCCTATCAAAGTAAAAATCCCAGTATGTTATTTGTATATTAAACCCAAATGAATACTGTGAGAGTAGTGTGAGAAATGTAATGTATTAATTAAAACTCTACACCAGGGATGAGCCTGCATTGAATGTTAATAATCTATAGTAGTACTAACCAATGTATACATATGTAGCATGCACCATACAAACATATGTTGCATAAGTGTTATATTTGCAATTTCCCATCTATGCACTATGAGGCTGCACAATGCAATCTACAGGAGTACAAAATAAGCACTTTTTTCATGTATGCCACATCTACATATATCTTCCCCCAACCTCCGGCTGGGGTCCTTTTGCACCCACCAGAGACAAATGTTCTTAGGGTTCATCTTTCATCTATACAGAACATGTGCATGCCCACTATTAATAGCATCATAAACATAGGCCATCTTAATAGAGTCCAACAAGGTGATTCCAAATGCAGGCCAAATATAGTAGTTTCCTACTGAACCTTAGATGTCTGTAATTGTGTCAATGACTGGAATCACTGGAGGATCCTTAGATATTCTGAAGGGTCAGTATAATCCTACTGTACCTTAAGCATCTAAATATTTGTATTCGGAATCAAAGTGAAAATTGTTACTACACATAGAGTATCACATAAGCAGCCATGTTACTTTTAAGTTGCAGCACAGGCTATATCCATTCCTTTTTATCATGGATGCGATGAACCTCTACAAGGTTCTTGCTTGACAACAGTACTGAACATGAAACTGTAACCCTACAGACATATCTTTCCTAATATTTACTTTATCATGAGGGTAACAGCTTTTGAAGACACTATTGTTTCTTGATATTATGTCACAAAGTGATATATAGAATATGTGGTCATGCATCAGAATTATAATCAAAGTTTACTGTTGTATCTAATTGCGTTCATAGGAAATTGTGTTCCTTAAGCAAATTTGAGCTAATGAAGGGACATCCAAATTCAGCTTTGGATAGGATAAAGAGGTACAAAGAATGGAAAGTAAAGTAAAAAACAAATCATAGGACCAAGTTTCCTATGATAGCTGTTGATGTTCCAGCTTTAAATAGGACCTTTCATGGTCTGGGACACAGGCAGTTCCATATACTGCTGGAAAGCCGACAGTGCGCTGAATTCAGCGCACTGTCGGCTTTCCCGATCTGTGCCCCGGGTAAAGAGCTTACGGTGCCGGTACCATAGCTCTTTACAGTCAGAAGAGCGTTCCTGACAGTCAGGTATGTCCTTCTTCAAAGCAGTGCCTATTGCGCTGTACAGTGTGAACGAGGAGGAACGCCCCCTCCCCTCCTGATAATATTCATCTATGGACGAGCACTGTGAGCAGAGGAGGGGGCGTTCCTCCCCGCTCACACTGTACAGCGCAATAGGCGCTGCTGTGGAGAAGGACGTACCTGACTGACTGTCAGGAACGCCCTTCTGACTGTAAAGAGCTACGGTACCGGGACCGATAGCTCTTTACCCGGGGAACAGATCGGGAAAGCCGACAGTGCGCTGAATTCAGCGCACTGTCAGCTTTCCAGCAGTATATAATACTGCATGTGCCCCGGACCATGAAAGGTCCTCTTTAAGTATGGGTAAGATAGAAAATTACAGCACTGCGCAAAAATCCAAATAAATCATTGGCTTTATGATATCATGATTAAAATGTTCCAACAAAGAAACCAGTCAACTTGGCTTGCACAATTCAGATATAAGTCCTTACTCGTATTATCTATTATTGTTTTTGTATAAGAAGCTTCCTGTCTAGAGGAATCTGTGACTTACTGAGTCATACAATGGACAGAAACAGTAAGCTGATCACTGACTATTGGTCATTGACTTGTCTGTTTGAGCAGTAAATGAAGCATACATGGGTTCAAGTTCTCAGATACAAGAGCTAATGCAAAAGTGGCTCATATTAGGTCCACTGCTGTTTGCATAAAAAATGAGCTAAAGATATCTCAATTTCTCCATTTTCCAACTATTTAGAAAAGTAGGCGAGGCAGGCCAGGAATCAAGGATTGCTGGGGTGGGGATGTTTTGGCCAGACAGATTTACTATAACTCACAGAAGAATGTTTCAATTTTGGAATACAGGCTTTCCAAAGCCTAATGTGTCTTGATAGCTCTTTCACATCTGCCACCAGTGCTAATCACATTAAGACTACAATGTTCTGGTCTTAATAAATTCCCCTAAACTATCTTTTGCCTTCCTGCGAATACCTTGGGTTAAACTGTATGTAAATATTACTGCTACAACTAACCCCTCTTATATAAAACATTCATGTGACTGTGTTGACAATAGGCTCGGGTGTTTCATGCCTACATGTGTAGGTTCTGTACAGCCGGGGCAGAATGCCTAAATATACTTCCGAATATTGTTGTTTTACTGATTATTTCTGAGAACGTCTTCAAAATATTTTTACATTAGGTATTGTGTTATTGGAGTCCTTATTCTATAGTTGGTGGTCACCTGGTTTCATCTTAGAGGAATATATTAGGTTGAATTCACACAGAGTAACGTGCCGCGTGACCTGGAACGTATACGCCATGTGAGATTTTGAATGCCATATACGCGCCCATTGATTTCAATGGGAGCCTGGATCTTATACACCGAGTTATTTTGCGGCCGTGATTTTGCTGTGCAGAAACTATGTAATTCCTGGCCGTTTCAGAACATGTATTATTAAGCTTTTCAATATAAATAGGCCATATAAGTTACAACTAAATGGGCTTCACAGGATGACAAGATAATACCCAGGAATAAAATGTAGTCTGTGATTAGGATATTCACAATCTCAAGGTTTCTATCTCCAAAATTCTACACAAAGCCTTCAATTAAAGCGAAGTAGATTAGCGAGAATTCAGTAAAGCTGACCAGTCTTATTCAGCTGGATCTATTTTCTGAATTAAACTGCTCCTTTCATGTTTATATCTAGTCTTTAACTTTCACATTCTTAAGGAACTTTCCTTGTTGCATCATTCTCATGTACACACTGTAAGTATATATGTGTATGTTTGTAATTCGACTTGAAAGACATAGTGTTGAATTCATTATATGCGATATAAATTCAGTTCTGTTGGAAGAATTTTTTAAAATATTATTTACAATAAGTTTACCAAATATTGCACAGCGTCGATAAAGTTGTTATATCTGTTAATATGTCTACAGTTTTCTAGGTTTTACTTTTTTTTTACTCTACCTACCTACAATTAGCAATTCATCCCACTTTTTGCTGACTGATGTGCATGGCTAAAATGTCTCTAGTTTCTGGTACAAATAGTGAATAGATGTGTCCCGCAGCAGATAATATACTATTAAGAGATAAATGCACCAGAAGAATCATACATTGATAAATATGAGCTACAGTCTCCTTCCTATGAAGTTAGTTTTAAAACTAGAGTGAAAAGTATAAATGTAATTATAAAGATAAATTTATTTCTGAATGCCCTTATGACCATCCAACCCAATGACATCACTACTGGCAGGGTCAGCATCTCAACCTACCTTCAGCTTTTATATGAAAGAAGATTTTTACTGAAACACACTGAAATATCACTTCATTAAAACTGTAGATTAGCAATGATGGGCCACAATTTTAACCCCTTTTATGCCACAGCTATTTTTGACTGAAATTTAATGCTTCCCACATTGCCATAGCTTTTTTAAATTTCCTATTCAAAGACCCACAAATATAGAACGAAGACTGACAAATTGACTTAGGTTCTCCATGTAAATCCATCGGTGGTGTGAATGCAAGGCTACCACTGCACTCACTTCTACAGGACAGATAAGACAGTAATCTTTGGCAATCCTATAAAAGTAAAATAAGTGGTTGTCACACACCATTGGACGTTGTGGGTCCCTGTTCTCTTGACTCTTAGGGTATGTTCACACAGTGGAAACCAAATTCCGCGTGTAAACTTTCCACACTGCATCGGCATCCCGTTGATTCAGCCTAATCAGGCCTAATCAGGAGGGAGTTTCGCATCACGGATGCAGTGGCTGTCTCAGCTGCGGAATCTGTGGGAAGAATTAGCTTCCCGCTTCTTTTTACCACTAGCGAAAAAAAAAGTGAGCTGCTCCCATTAAAGTCAATGGGAGCCTTTTTTGCAGGATTTTGAAGTGGGTTCTGCATCTAAATCTGCCTGTAAAAAACTCTGTATGAAATAGCAAATTACAAAGGGTATAGGGACTAAATATATATGTATCCACAGAAGATCCCTAATAAGGATCCCTAATTAGGGATCTTTTCTGTATGAAATAGCCCTTAAGGTTATGTTCTCACAGAGTTTTTTGCAGGCTGAAAAAAAAAGCAGCTTCATTTATTAGGAAACCCGTATGTTATTTACACGATGTTGTGTTTTTTGTTGCTTTTTATCGTCTTATATTTGTAGTGGGTTTTTTTTGTTTGTTTGTTTTTTGTTTTTTTTTGCTCCAGTACAATGTATGGACTTGGAAACTTCCCTTTAAAAAAACACTTGATGTACATCTGATGTAGCAGAGCCGAGGGTGCACTAGAACCCCTGTGCAAACTCAGCTCACGCTAATAGAATGCATTGGCCAGCGCTGATTGGCCAATGCATTCTATTAGCCCGATGAAGTAGAGCTGAATGTGTGTGCTAAGCACACACATTCAGCTCTACTTCATCGGGCTAATAGAATGCATTGGCCAGCGCTGATTGGCCAGAGTACGGAATTTGACCAATCAGCGCTGGCTCTGCTGGAGGAGGCGGAGTCTAAGATCGCTCCACACCAGTCTCCATTCAGGTCCGACCTTAGACGGACCTGAATGGAGACTGGTGTGGAGCGATCTTAGACTCTGCCTCCTCCAGCAGAGCCAGCGCTGATTGGTCGAGTTCTGTACTCTGGCCAATCAGCGCTGTCCAATGCATTCCTATTGGAAAAAGTTTATGTCACAAAAATCACAATTACACACCCGATAGAGCCCCAAAAAGTTATTTTTAATAACATTCCTACCTAAATAAAGGTTATCCCTAGCTATCCCTGCCTGTACAGCTATCCCTGTCTCTTAGTCACAAAGTTCACATTCTCATATGACCCGGATTTGAAATCCACTATTCGTCTAAAATGGAGGTCACCTGATTTCGGCAGCCAATGACTTTTTCCGATTTTTTTCGATGCCTCTGGTGTTGTAGTTCCTGTCCCACCTCCCCTGCGCTGTTATTGGTGCAAAAAAAAGTGCCAGGGAAGGTGGGAGGGGAATCAAATTTTTTTGGAGTTTGCCACGTGATGTTCGATTCGAACACATCGAACAGCCTGATATCCGATCGAACATGTGTTCGATAGAACACTGTTCGCTCATCTCTAGTAATAAACATATCCTGTACAAACATTTTGTGTAAATAATATTACAATAATAAATGCAAAATAATCTTATTATATGTCTGTACATGGCTGAAATCTCTATCTTATTAAATGTGGCAGGAAACCTTTCCACCAGCAGATAGTACATGAGATGAATACAGATCTGTGATTACACAGAGACAGGTAGATTAGCGCAGTACTGATTAATAATGAACTTTAGTGAGGTCTTGGTTGCACAGATTCGGTGTTCCTGAAGTATAGTGGTAAGCTGTGTTCTCATTAAAGGTGATGTGTATTGAACAAACATATATTCCTTTTTTCCTTTGGGTTGGAAAGTGACAGATATTGGCTTATCCTCCAAAGAGAAGCTTTCTACATTTTCAATCTTGATTTCATTACACCTACAGGCTTAAATGCTGAGCTGTTGAGCTTGCTTTATGGAGCATAGGACGTAATGACTGGCTGTCCATAAAATTATATTGTGTGCATCTAGTTGTTACAGCATTTTCTTACACTCTAGTATTTGATATTTATTCTGAACTGTTGTATTTCTTATAATATATTTGCTTTTTATTGCTTTCTATTAGTTTATTTATTGAACTTCTGTGTGTTTTATGGAATAAAAATGAATAATTATGGAATTTAAGAGGGTTGTTTCAAAAAGAAAATGAACGTCAATAAGCAAAGACAACATAGAGAGTCCCCATCATTGGACCCCTTTATTACAAGCCAGACAGCTGCTATGAGAACACAGCTCCTGGTCTAGTGAAGTGGCCAAGGTCATGGTTTAGAGCAGGGGTAGGGAACGTACGGCTCTCCAGCTGTTGCAAAACTACAACTCCCAGCATGCATACTGGCTCTGCTGTTCTGGGAACTCCCATGGAAGTGAATGGAGCATGCTGAGAGTTGTAGTTTCACAGCAGCTGGAGAGCCAAAAGTTCCCTACCCCTGGTTTAGAGTATGTTCACATGGCTTTATCCTGCAAAGTATGTTTATGCTAAAACCAGTAATGGAATATACATAGAAAGAGTATATACAACAATTGGTACATCTTCTGTGTTTTGGACCCTCTCCAATGGAAAAGGCTGAGTAGAATACTGCATCTTAACTTATCCTAACCAAAGGGAAGCCATACCATTAGTGCAAACTGTGCAACTGTGAAACGTCTCCTACTGTTGCTGTTACCACTTTCAACCTACGACATGGAGGATTGGACGATCCAGTTAACTATCATCCACACAGCCATCTTTGTTCTCTCTACTCTGTGGACTCGAGGTTTGAGGAGGGTCACGCAACCGAAAACCTGTACATTTACTCAACTCAATATCGGTCACTGACCCTGTGTGATGAATAAACACTGCACTGCAAATGTCTCACAATCAAGACTGAGTGTGGAATCCTTACTTATTATACCCATATACTATTTTAGGGAATGTCCATTGTTTTGATTGTTTTTTATTACATTTTTTAGAGTGACAAAACAGCAAAGAAATGGTTCTCTTTATTGATTGTCTTCCTGCTACGGTGTTCACTGTACGGGAAAGATATTTTCATAAGTTTATAGACTGGATTTTTGGACGCCAGGATAATGGCATCTTGGCTGGCTTTGAACTGATTGCGGGTATTAATGCTGGGTCTATATAATACAGCAGAGACCTTGCGGCTATGGTCGGCCGCTCAGGACCCATATTTAAATTCCCCTACATTTGCCATACTATTACGGGTTAAATAATAATACCAATCCATCTAATGAATGATTAAGTGAGTAAGTGAAGGATGAACTCAGATGCAGATGTGAATATAGTCTAACTGTATTTTTGAAAGGTTGAAATTCCCTCTCCCACTGGCTGCACATGAACACAAATATGATGGCATAACTCTGAGAGATAATTCATCATAAAACCATGTTTAGAAATGATACTTAACTTTTGCAACATATCGGCGTGACTTAACATGTCCAGTCAAGATGGCAGGTAAAGCAGGACATATCTATATTTTAAAGGACATACAGTACATACATTTTAAAATCCTATAACAATTGTTGGTGCTAAATACAATTATATCTCAATGTGGATAGTTTACTTCTGAATTATTTTAACTCCTCAGGTTAAAATGAAAAAAATAATCCTTACGTAAAAGAGAAAGTGACAAGGCACATGTGTTCCAAGGAATAAGATGCAAGTGATTAAAGCAATGCTGTGCCCATGATTCCTTAGTGTTCACCTTATACTGAACCTTCTTATTGCTAACCCACTACAGATCAGAAAACACAGGCAGAGGGTTTCAGGTTCCTTGTTAAAACTTGAACCGAAACGTGTTTCTCCCTGAGGCACTACCTTAAAAATCTTTTTGGCCATAAGCTCCTGAATAATTCATTACATGTTAGTATGCAAACAAGAACTAAATCATTCTCTTTGAGCTACAGCTTCGGGCATACAGCCAATGTGATACCTGCAATTTATTATATACAAATATGTCCACACTTAACTGATCTCCAGTTTGGTTAAAAAGTTACGTTTCTAAAAAACAATTTGACACAATATCATGGCATGCCAACAATAGTCTTGAAAGGCTGCAGTTCTCCCCACTCCATGACATGGTCACACATAGACAGAAATAGAACATACTGATAACTTGACATAAAGGATACTTTCTTCTACATGGATATGTCCAGGCAAAAGGACAGATCAGGGGAGACACAGCTGTATTTGAGAAAATAATATGCAACTTACATTAAAGCTTAATACCAGCGCTATAAATAACTAAAATATTGAGGATACCAATTACAATCCTTGCCAATGTGCCATATCTTAGAAGTTTCTATATCCTACTGCACTATAAAATATGGCCATGGAAACATACACACACACAAAAAAAAAACAAGCAACATATCATATGTGTGCAAGATTTAAAGGGATTTTCCATGCATTTTTTTTTTCTTGCTCCAGGGCCAGTACTATACAGTGCATGGAGCCCTCTGCTTCTAGCTCACCCCCTCATCAGATATCGATGGGGACATGCTGGCTAAAAAAGTCTGAGAAAACCATCTAAGTTTTTCAATTCAATTTACTTCAATGTACCAAGATAAATACAGAACAAAATAGTTTCTAAGAGTTCTCATGTGCAAGTATATATTAACTGACCTCACAACTTAAAGAAAGAGTATAGAGACACATACGATAATTAAAGGTCTATAAGTTTGCTTTAGACAGAAAAAAATTAGAATCATGGTATTTGCAGGTTGGAGGATCAGTGTATGTAACCGAAATTCTATTCCCATTGGAAAGTTATGTAGATGTTATTATATGCAGCAGTGGGCTCCTACATAGTTGTGTGTTTGCCATATCATGTTAATTAACTCTTTGTATATCTTGCATCTTTTGATATCTTTCGATAATCTTTTGATTATACAGTATTTTTTATAACTTATGTTTTTGCACATCTTTGTACGTTTCTCTAGAAAGCTTTTGATTCTGTTTTTGCTTAAATCTTGTATATGTTTGTATATCTTGTTTGATGTTATTTTCTCATATACTGAATGTTTTTATAATATTCTAAAAGATATTATAAACTAAATATTAAAGATATTGGATAAAAGTAAACTGACTGCAAAGTAATGATTGCTATAAAAATCTTTTTCTAACAGAAGTGCTGATTTATATTGACAGTAGACACCAAATGACCAGCTAGCGTGCTACATATTAATGTAGGTTACCATAGTACTCAATACTGCTTATGCAGAGTGCTGGTTATAATACTAAGTGTATGACCGGCATGCTATGTAAGTGGTGTAGACACTCTACATTAACAGCCAACTGGTTTGTTTGGTCTTTGCTACATCTATAGTACAGTAAAAATCCTTTCTTTTAAAAATTTGCAGTCCATAAATCCTAGTAGTCATATGAGATAAATTCTCCTTCTAGTAGCAGATCTATGCTCCATGTCATCTTCTCTAGTCAGTGGTGCAAAGATACATGCTTACATGTGCTAATATTAGCTATGATGCCTATAAGAGGGCACTCCATCAAGAAGGTCTTGCTGTTTAAAACTGTTTTAGCCTTATCAAATTTTACAATTTATTTACAAAAAAATTGAAAGCCACCTACTTTAGTAATAGCAACATACAGATGTAGTAAGATAGCAGATGAAAACCTGCTGCAGTGGGATAGTCTATCAGAAAAGGCAATAACAGCCATGTAAAAAGTCATTGACAGAGTTGAATTAATACAGTTGGGCAGATTTGCATGGCCTTGTATGCCAGTTACATGGTATGCCAGTTACATTATGTGCCAGTTATCTTGTATGCCGGTTACCTTGTAAGTCAGTTCCCTTGTATGCCAGTTATCACTTTGTGACTTTTTCTGTTTTGTCCATCCCACTCCTTAAACCAGACTAGTTATGAAAACAGAGCGAGGTCTACTAAATATGCCATAATTATATTTTTGTAAATTATTTTAGGGATTTTAGAAAAGACGCATATAACCAGGAAAACATCTGCTGGAATCTTCTGGTTTTATACATCGTCTGGATGGTAACATTGTATACCGTCCAATACAAGAGAACAACTTTCGCTTTTATAGTACCTTCAAAATTATTTAGTAAGGCAGGATAGCCAGCAGTGTTTTATGTACTTGTTCCCAAGTCAGTTCATTTTTTCCCATGTCCTATTATTTTCTTGTATTTTTAATAGATACCGAGCAACAGGATTGTAGTGGTAATCTGAGGTCATTGTAAAGAAACAGCTAAGACTAGAAGGAGAGTGTTCTTATATATAATGATTTTTTTTATATCATGCTTTTTTTGACACCGAGAAGCTTTTCTCATGGACATTTCTGTATTTGTGTGTATACATTTTACACTAACACTGACAATGCCAATTTTAACAATGGAAGTAACGTTATGAGGTGGCTGTTTTGGGTAATTTACAAATGTTCTCCGAACTCTCAAGGAATAGAGAAAGCTACGCCAACATGGCCACCTCTGAGTTTAATTTGGCTAAGGTAGTTGGAATAGAGGTCAAGAGATGGAACATACATATATTTATGGCATTTATGGAATCTTGTGAATATTCCAATAATGGCTGTGATGTGAATAAGAACAAGGCTGTTTTTGCTTCTTTCTTTTGTTTCATGGAGATTATGAGCACCGTATAGGAGCTTTTTTTAAAAAAAAAAAAAAAAAATCTATCAGTATGTCTTTGTAGAATGGGAGGAAGAACACGCAAACATGGGAGAACATACAAACTCCTTGCAGATGTTGTTCCTGGTGGGATTTGAACCCAGGACTCCAGCACTAGCAAAGTTGCAGTGCTAACTACTGAGCCACCGTGTTGCTCCAATGAAGTAAAAATAGCAATTGTTTTATGGCTTTTTTTTTTTTACAACATTCTCAATGCAGAATAAATCACACTAACTTTACTCCTAAGCAAACGGGATGGGATGTGCTGGACAACAGAAACACAGCACAACACAATATGCAACAAGAGAATGAGGAGAGGGATAGTGGAAGGGTGAGGAAAGGGTTAACACAGGACTGGGGCAAAATAAACTGGAACCAAAACTTCCTCACAAACACCAAGACAGTGACAGGCAACCAGAACTGAAGGACAGGGCAAAGTAGAAGTGTGAAGGGGAACACCAGACTCACACACAAGGCAACACTCACACCACTTCCAAGTCAGCTATAGTTTCCATGAACAACCCTCCTCCCTGAGCCACAAATTCCAGTTGGTTACAACGAAAACCGACAATTAGTGAAGCCAACCCCCCTCCTTATACAGGCCCCAGAACCGTCCGAAAGGATGATGGTAATGACCAACACCTGAGGCTCAATCCAAACAACCTCAAGTACATTCAAAAGGACAATACTCAATGTACCAAAAGACGGCCCAATGGCACAGAAACCACCAGAAGACCACAGAACACCGGATCAATCCCCCTCCAAACCCCAGCAGAAAAACACACAAATTATATACAAATATTCAGGTCGGGACAGTAATGTATTGTGCTGAGGGTATGACCAGATGAAGCATATTTTGATTTAAGGTTTTAAAAGCTTATGATATGATTATACAGTAAAAGGAATCTTAGTGCAGGGAACCGTAGGAACGGCCAAAGATGGTTCACATGCTAGGGCCATTTTAGGATGGAAAAACCAACTGACAGATTTTGTTAAAAAAAATCATTTTTTATTTTGGAGAAAATAACACTCATATTTGGGAGAATGAGGTAAAAAACCCACAATCCTGGCATTTTTATTTTGGTGTTTCCATGCAGAATATACGTGTTCATTTTACTACCAGTTGTTATAGTTGCAGCAAATGTCAAAGTTGTAAAATATTTTTATTACATTAAACAATAAATCATGTATAAAGCATATACATGGCAGTAGACCTGAGACCGTTAGGCCCTAGGCTGCTATGGCAGCCCATCAACTGAGACTTCAAAAAGCAATATTCTGTTGGAATAGATTTGTCAATAAAAGTATCAAAATTGTGCATACAGCCTAATGCAATATATCTGAACATGGCCATTTTTTTCTCAACACTTTAACGGTAGAAGTAGTCAAAATGTTTTTACAGCACATACCGTAATACACATTTTCTTGTGTAATATACAATGAAATTTTGTGTCCTCTTTGACCTGTCCTTCTGCCTGGAGATATCCATATATGTGTGTCACAACTTAAGAGCCATTTCTAAAAGCAACATTATCGCCTGATAAATTACTGCAAAGGAATATGCTAAGTGTCTTATTTATCTATGTGTGGCCACTTTGTGAACTGCAGAATATCAAGGCTCATGTTGGCATTTTGTACAAATGTGTTGAATTGGTTTCATGAGAGACTGCAATAGTTAATTAAGCTGGAGTTCAGTTATGTCTGCTCACATTCATAGTTACCTAAAAAAAGGTACTATAAATAATGGTGTCTAACATATAGATGAAAATATGTAAAGCAAATAAGTAATAAAGAACATATACCGAAATACAATTGTATTAACAAGCAATACAAAGTATCCTAATAAATCATAGTAGATCAGTAAAAGATCTGTAATGGGTTCTGTAAAAGCACAAGCCACAGTTACAATATCCAAAACTTTTAACATGTAATATTATCATACAGTAATATTTATATAGCATCATTCTATATGTCCTAGTATTGAAAATAATGAGATGTATAAAGTATATTAAAGTTGACAGTTAATGTAACAACCTATCAGTGCAAAGAAAACATGTCATCATCCCATCCCTGTTTATCAATACTTATGGATGTGTTGGAAAAAGGTGGAATAAGAACTGTAGGAAAACACTGTTCGGGCTATTTCAGGGGGCTAAATTCTTTACAATTTACGCTCGGTTCACACTGGCATTGACGCCATACGCTTACGCATATGCTCATGGACACCACTAATGGAAACCTAATCCGCTTAAAAAAGGTTGTTACCCGAGGAAACCCCCAGACCCCATAGACTATAATGGAGTCTGTCCAGTTTCCACCTGAAAAGGGCAGAAAAATGCGGAAAGAAAAATCCTTCTTGCAGGACTTCTCTCTGCATTTTTAAAGCAGAATGGAGAAAGGAATCCCCGAATGAAGAACAGGCGCAGGTGCAAACCTAGCTTTAGATACAAACCTAGAAATAAGGAATATCTAAGAATGTCAACATGTAGAACTAAAGAAAGCAGAGAGACACATAGAGACATGCGATCCTATAACAAAATATAAGCATGTGTATTAACCAAAACATATACAAAAGATGGAGCATTACTCTCAGAGCCTGACATCACTAATATTGCATCTTATCTAGTATACATGAAATTGCTTTAGCTGTACAGAAACTTTACTGAAAACCAATAAGTAAGACACAGAAGCCTCTGTCACATGATCAACAAGAATTGCTTTGCTATAGCAACAACACAAAGATAAATTATCCTGTCTGAGTAAAGAGCAATGCAAACCTCAATGTCATAGAAGATGCGTAATTGAAGTTCTTTCCCAATTTCTTGTTAAAACCCGACTGAACTTTCCTGGTAGATGCATTAACAATAAGTGTTACATGCAGTCGCAAAGCTCGAAACTTTTTTTTTGTCGCCAGTGAAAGCCTTGCAGGTCCTTCCATCTACTTAATTATGTATTGCTATGGTGTCCAGAGGGCTATTTTATGTTTTAATGCATTTTGTGAATTCCAATGAGTTTTTATCTCTTCTTTTAGAAGCTATTCCAGCTGAGGTTAATATGGATTTATTTCAGGTCTAGTTACTTTCATATTACCATCGACTGATAATGGAGATAAATTGCCTGACTTTACAGAGCCAGCAATGAAAACCTGTTACAAACGCAACGGCGCCTGTAATGATCCAAACAATTATTTATACTGAATTAATATATTCTTATTTTTTAGAAAACACACAATTTGACCTAACAACTGAATTTCCTTCTAAAAGGCGTGATAAATTTGCCATTTTTTCCAAAAAAGAGTATGAATATACATGAAAATATGTGTACCATAAAATATGATAAGGACCTTAAATGCTGAGCTGCTAAGGATGGCGCCAAAATTTTTTGTGTCAACCTAATTCTTCTAGCTTCTATAAATCAGTTGCCTACAATTGAGAGCCAGACTAGTAAAATGATCTTATTTATATGGCGAAGAGCAGAAAGTTCAAGACTGAATATTGGATGTAACAAATGTAGGATTTCCCATTCTTCAAAAAATATATAGATCACAAATAAAAAAATAGAGAAGTAAAGTCAGTAGAAAAATCCTTTAAGTAAAATTTTCCGAACGTAATGACTAAAAATAAGGACAATTCTCTATGTTATCTTTTGGCCAAGTGCTGCTGGCATATAGTAGGTTTTATTCCCATCTACTTTAGACATGTTATTCTTTCTGTTAAGTGATGTTAAATAATTTATGGAGGTTTCTTGTGAATATGTGTACGCTGTATGTGTATTTCCTCTCTACAGAAGGATCTTCCTTATTTCCTGGAATTGTCAGAAGCTTTTTATTATCATTTCAAAACTGTCTTTCTCTTTTTAGAGAGATCTAACATTATAAGATCTAGCAGAAACAAAAATTCTTCAAGGTTAAGGCCACACGCTGCGGAAAATTGTTTTTTTGTTGCAGATTTTGCTGCAGACAATTGAGCCAAAGCCAAGAGTGTCCTTGATAGGAATACAAAATAAAGAGGAAGCATTGATACTATAACCTTCTGCTAAATCCACTCCTGGCCTGACTTCGGATGAAAAGAATGCAGGAATATCTGGAACAAAAAATACAGTTTTTCCATAAAGAGTGGTCTTAGCTTAAGGTCGGGGCTCCACTGGCTGGAAACTCCACGATTTGGCCATGGCAGAAATGCCGTGGTAAAAATCGTGGCATTTTATAGTACTTGCAAAGTGGGTGGGATTCATGCGAATCCCATGCCCACTTTGCGGAAAATAAATGCAGCGTTCACGCTGAGAATTTTGAAAACCTTTGCAGTTTTGAAAATCGCAGCATGTCAATTATATCTGCAGAAATGCCGGCGGCTTTCCTATAGATATAATTGTAACAGAAAGTCTGCGGAGGAAAACTCCATGAACTGTTGAAAGCACTGCGGGAAAGCACTGCGGGAAGAACCGCAATGCGTTCACGCCATGGTTCTTCCCGCAGCGCTAAAGCACTGCCTTTCCGCCCAGTGGGGCCTTAACTCAAAGAGGTTCTCCTGTCTTAGCAGCTTACTCCTTATTAATAAGATAGGGGATAAGTTTCAGATCAGTGGGGATCTGATTGCTGGGGCCCCTACACACCATAGTGGTCCCATAGAAATGAATGAAGCAGGGTAGCAATTGACTGTTTCATTCAGGATTGCAATACACCATCATTTTTTACTCTGTGGACTCCAGAAATTGGATCATGTAGATAGGGAATACTTTGCTAAAATGGGGAAACACCTCAAATATACTGTATATTTTCTTTTTTTAAAGACTCTACAGTGCTCTTGAATTTGCTTATTCAATACATTTTTTTTAAATGCTGTAATCTCTAGTAATGTCATTCTTTGTCATTTTTACACCTTGCTAAAAATGCTATGAAAAACTTGTTTGTGGAGAATCTCTTATGGAAATCAGTGAACATCATTAAAAAGATGCACATTTTCCTGTAATGCAAATAACAACTAACTTATTTTTTCTATATAACCTAAAATAAAACCAAGAAAATAAAATGCCTTATGAAGAAAGACAAAACAATATTAATAGATTTACTTAAAGCAACTTTTCATAAATGTATAGTGCATGTGAATATAAGAAACTGGGTAACATCTTATTAATGAGCTCTGTTTTCTATCTCCTGTTCCTTAAATTTGACTGGTTTCTTACATTACATTTGTCACTGTATTCAGTCTCGCACATAGAGCTCTATGGAGGAGGGAGAGGTAGAGTAGGATTCTTCTAGCAGCTGGTTAATGGATTTATTTCCTCATTCTGTGCACTCTTAGCTTCATATGTTCAACCTAACAGTGTTAAAAGATATCAGAATAGAGTTTTATAGTAGAGTGTAAAATCAGCTATTATTTGAATGTGTTTTCTATCCCTCCATCTCCTCTTCATAGACTAATATGTATGGTAGCAAACAGGCAACATTCTGCAGACATGAACTGATGCTCCAAATGGAAATATAAGTACTCCGATTGTATCTAAAATTATTGTAGCTGAACTCTATCGATGATAAAAGCTTTCACAGGTTTCCTTCCAAGCCTTTACATTCAGCAAGTAGTTACTAAGAAAGTGCTAAGGAATAAAGAATTGTATATTTTACCCATGAATAAGGAAATTTCTATTAATATTTAAGATAAAAGGAACGTGAAAAAATTTGCCAAGCAGGAGTAAGGGCATTTTTGGAATGCAGGTCAGTCCAGACAACCTTCCATTTAGGAAGATTATAATAACAAATAAGGGATATATCGCACACACCACGCATAAGACCACATTTCCATTGAAGAGATCATATTGTCCCCTGCACTTCTGTATCATCAAATGTAATCTTTTATTAATGGGTAAGTCATCCTATTCAGATATTCATGTTATTCATTAAATCATGTCAAAGAACACAAAAGAAAGGCTGCATTTAAGGGGAATGATAAAAATTGGGTATATTAAACTAAACAGTTAGCTGTAAGGTCCTTTGGATATTGTAATAAATTAACTACGCCAGATAATTGACATTTTTAACCTGATCTGTATCTCATCCGTGTTTAAAGGATTATCTCTAGTTAACTGATAAAGCAACAGACATATAGTTTTATCTGAGGAGAAGGAATTCTCTATCCTAGTACCATATTGGCAGCTCCGTGTTGACTAGGGCTTCAGAAGAAAAGGTCCTTATTTTAGATTTCAGCTTAAGAATGAATTAGTGCTGAGATCAGGAAGCAAGAGAAAGTAAGTAGGATGTTTGGCTGCATAGCTAGAGATATCACCAGCCATAATAAGGAGATTGTGATCCCACTCTACAAGGAGCTAGAAAGGCTACATCTGGAATACTGCATCAATTTTTGGAGACCTCACCTACAAAAAGATGAAGATAAAATGGACTACATTTGAAGAAAGGCTATCAGCGTGGTAGAGTTTCTAAAGTATGAAATAAATAAAAGAGTATAAATCTTAAAGGAGTCGTTCCGTTTCAGGCAAATACTGAGAGACAAGGGTTATTGTTTGTATAATGAAAAGTTATACAATTTTTCAATATACTTTCTGTATCATTTCTTCACTTTTTTCTAGATCTTTGCTTCTTAATATTCATTTTGCTTACTTTTAGTGGAAAAAAAATCAGCCCACGGGCATGTGGTATACAGTTCATGGTCATTTGATACACAGTCCATAGTCATGTGATGTACAGTCCATGGTCATGTGATGGACGCACAGGTGCACAGCTCATAAACAGGCAGATGTCTGTACTGTTACCAACAAGCTGTGCACCTGTGTAAGTAAGTAAGTAAGTAGAATGAATAACAGCATAATAAAACCATGAGGGACTGATACAGAAAATGTATTGGAAAATTGCACAACTTTTCATTATATGAACAATAACATTTTTCTCTCAATATTGATCTAACACTGACAACCCCCTTAATCTTTATAGCCTTGGGGAAAGAAGGTAGACAAGGGATGGGACTGGAACCTTTACATTTGCTAAAGGTTTAAATACAATTCAGGAAAAAAAGAGGGTTTTTGGGGGGTTTTTTTTAGAAAAAAAAAAAGGAAGGTACATATGTGACCAAACGTAATTGATCTCTAGTTTAGTTAGCTAATGCAAATTCTCATGAAACCAATTTAATACAATATCAAAGCATGCTAGTAAAATCTTTGAAAGACTGCAGTTCAGACATTCCATCACATCCCCCCCCCCTCCTCACAGGGTGACTACCCATAGTTGCAAAAAGAAAAGTTATCCCTTTGTTCCCTTGGTTGCTAACTGATAATACACATATCTAATGCTGGGTTCACACTAGCAATGAGGTCTCCATTGTTCAGGTCCATCAGGGGATCCGGCGGACTCCATTGACTATATTGGGGTCAACCAATATACCGAAGTGAATACAGCGGGAAAAAAAAGACTTCTATGCAAGACTTTTCTCTCCAACAATTATTGGTGGTTTCTGCGGCAATCTCCAATGAAGGCTTCAGCACAGGTGTGAACCCACCCTTACATGTCCAGCTAAGAGGAAAAGAACAAGGGTGCTCAATTTCAAAATAGTTTGGGGGAAGATCAGAAGCAATGTCATAAAACATTATTTTGCTGAAAGAGTATTTGAGGGAGCAAACTTCCCGCAGATATGGATGGGAAAACCACAATAATGTATAATGTATTCAAACATGCCTTAGATAAAAGCATTGATGCTCTGACACTTAACTAATATTCAATTTGGTTATGGATTCCAATGTGGAAAAAAGTCTTAAAAGGCTGAGACGAATTCTCCCCACACACATATTGGGTATTTACACAAACAGAAATGAGACTTTTATGATAGCTGGTTAACTTGTGATACACACACCCAGATATGTCTAGTCTGGTAATGAAGGACACATTTCTACACTGCACTCAATTTGGCAGATATTTGTTTATAAATCAAAAGATGCCATATGAATTCATTGATCATTCTCAATGTTTCCATTGAGTAAGGAAGAATACCTCTGTATGTCTATCCTATGATAAGTAAACATAAGGGTAAACCAAATGGATCATTTTGTCTTTTTCTGCCATCAGTCTTTTATGTTTCTAGCTAGCCCCTTGGTTCTATATCCTAAAAATATAATGCTGTTTTTACCTATTTTAATATTCTAGTTATTATGCAGTGTCGAAAAATATATCCTGGCAACTGTCAACAAGTAGAACGCATGGACCTCTGGACAACCTCTTTAAAGGTATTAGCAACTTTTACTTAACATACAAAAAGTCATGTCAAACTTGGCTACATCTGTAGTTGAAAAAACAAGTAGTAGCTGGAGTTGGTGCTTGAACATGAGGATATTTATAAGGCACCCATATTTTTTTTTTCTTATATTTCTTTTTGCAGAACAAGCAAAAGCCATAGAAAATTTTACGTTTTCTTGAGAATCTACAGTGGGGCAAAAAAGTATTTAGTCAGTCAGCAATAGTGCAAGTTCCACCACTTAAAAAGATGAGAGGCGTCTGTAATTTACATCATAGGTAGACCTCAACTATGAGAGACAAAATGAGAAAACAAATCCAGAAAATCACATTGTCTGATTTTGTAAGAATTTATTTGCAAATTATGGTGGAATATAAGTATTTGGTCACCTACAAACAATCAAGATTTCTGGCTCTCACAGACCTGTAACTTCTTCTTTAAGAGTCTCCTCTTTCCTCCACTCATTACCTGTAGTAATGGCACCTGTTTAAACTTATCAGTATAAAAAGACACCTGTGCACACCCTCAAACAGTCAGACTCCAAACTCCACTATGGTGAAGACCAAAGAGCTGTCAAAGGACACCAGAAACAAAATTGTAGCCCTGCACCAGGCTGGGAAGACTGAATCTGCAATAGGCAACCAGCTTGGATTGAAGAAATCAACTGTGGGAGCAATAATTAAAAAATGGAAGACATATAAGACCACTGATAATCTCCCTCGATCTGGGGCTCCACGCAAAATCTCACCCCGTGGGGTCAAAATGATCACAATAATGGTGAGCAAAAATCCCAGAACCACGTGGGGGGACCTAGTGAATGAACTGCAGAGAGCTTGGACCAATGTAACAAAGCCTACCATCAGTAACACACTATGCCGCCAGGGACTCAGATCCTGCAGTGCCAGACGTGTCCCACTGCTTAAGCCAGTACATGTCCGGGCCCGTCTGAAGTTTTCTAGAGAGCATTTGGATGATCCAGAAGAGTATTGGGAGAATGTCCTATGGTCTGATGAAACCAAACTGGAACTGTTTGGTAGAAACACAACTTTTCGTGTTTGGAGGAAAAAGAATACTGAGTTGCATCCATCAAACACCATACCTACTGTAAAGCATGGGGGTGGAAACATCATGCTTTGGGGCTGTTTCTCTGCAAAGGGGCCAGGACGACTGATCCGGGTATATGAAAGAATGAATGGGGCCATGTATCGTGAGATTTTGAGTGCAAACCTCCTTCCATCAGCAAGAGGATTGAAGATGAAACGTGGCTGGGTCTTTCAACATGACAATGATCCAAAGCACACCGCCAGGGCAACGAAGGAGTGGCTTTGTAAGAAGCATTTCAAGGTCCTGGAGTGGCCTAGCCAGTCTCCAGATCTCAACCTTTGGAGGGAGTTGAAAGTCTGTGTTGCCAAGCGACAGCCCCAAAACATCACTACTCTAGAGGAGATCTGCATGGAGGAATGGGCCAACATACCAACAACAGTGTGTGCCAACCTTGTGAAGACTTACAGAAAACGTTTGACCTCTGTCATTGCCAACAAAGGATATATAACAAAGTATTGAGATGAAATTTTGTTACTGACCAAATACTTATTTTCCACCATAATTTGCAAATAAATTCTTACAAAATCAGACAATGTGATTTTCTGGATTTGTTTTCTCATTTTGTCTCTCATAGTTGAGGTCTACCTATGATGTAAATTACAGACGCCTCTCATCTTTTTAAGTGGTGGAACTTGCACTACTGGTGACTGACTAAATAATTTTTTGCCCCACTGTAGATGAATGTATGCTTGGACTATGAGTATATTTACACTTCACTGGTCTCCAATTTGGTTAACCACTGCAATTTCTCCTGAAACCAGCTATGTATCCACATTAACCAGTTAAAATCCTCCCAGATTTCAGAAAAAAATCACAAGGGCATTAGAAAACATTATTAAGTCACAGTTTTTTGTTACAAATGAAGCTTTTATACAAATTGTGACACCAGAAAATTGGCATACATCAAATGATAAATTCCCCCCCAATGTTTATATAATGTAAATATGCCATAGAATATTGATAACTGAAGGGCATTTCTAAGTAGATATGGAGTTGTACTGTACATAGCTTCTTCAAATAATGATGTTCAGTATTTTTTCTTACAATGTTCTAGATAAACATAGCTGATGAACTTCATTATAAATAACAGGGCAATGGTTCAAGATGTCTACTAAGATAGCAGATACAACTTCATGCAAAATACAGATCTGCAGATGCCACCAGATCTGCAATTTATAGCAGCTTATGTCACTGATGTGATTGCTTTCCCACTTCTATACCTTAAAATGGAGCAGGACTTTGTCTCATTGCCCAGGCATGTTTTTGCATTGAAACATTGATTATACCTTTAGATAATAAATGGATCTCTACTACAAGATATCTAAGGATGTCTTACAAATCTATTGAAGAGCATTGTTATTGCTACTCGGAAAGCAATTTATATTTCTTCTAAATGCAACAAAACCTCCTGTGTATATATTCAGACTTTTGTGTCACTTTGTACACAATGACCAATGCAGATGGATATTTTAAGAATAAGAAAAATGCGTGTTCACTGAGTTGTATTAAGATGAGTTGGGATTTAATGAGGGTCTGAGAGTTTCTTGGAAAAATCAATTACATAAATATAGTTCTTGTAGTAAACTTAAATGGGCTTTCAATTCACGTGTATCAAAACCCAGAGACAGTGACAGAGCGGCACAAACAATAACCAGCCATTCCATGCCCAGCAAGCATTATGCATGGGCCCCATTTTAATTTATGTATTCCAACGGCCTGAAATGAAGCTGCATCCCAATGCCGGATCAAGCAGCGAAAATCACCTGAACAAAATACACAAGAAAGCAAGTACTTTCTGCTGTATATTCTGAGAATGGACTGACATAGTACATAGGAATATGCATAGAAGTCACACAAAAAATCTGGAGTCATATGATGTCACATGATAAGTCTAGGTGCAGTTCGATACTTATGCAAGCCATTCATTTCAGAATCTGTCACTACAGGTTAGGTACTATTGTGCTATGGCACTACATCCTATCTAGTGGCATAAATGGAGCTGTAGCTATAGCTACGGTTAGCTGGATAAAAAGAATTTTGAAAATAATAAGTTTATAGGTTTTCCACCCACACCCCCAAAATAACATATGTCATGAACACTTAGTTACTAGAGATGAGCGAGTAGTATTTGATCGAGTAGGTATTCGATCGAATACTACGGTATTCGAAATACTCGTACTCGATCGAATACTACTAGCTGTTCGAAGTTAAAATTCGATGCAGAACCAGCGTTGATTGGCAGAATGCTACACATTGCCAATCAACGCTGGTTCTTCTCTTACCTTTAGAAGTCTTCTCCCTGCGCAGCGCACCCGCGTCCTCTTCTGGCTCTGCATTCACTCTGCTTAGGCATTGGGCCTGGGCAGAGCTGACTGCGCATGTCTGCGCTACGAGAAAATGGCCACTTACAGTGTACATGCACAGTCGGCTCTGCCTAGGCTGATGCCTAGCAGAGTGAATTCAAGGCCGGAAGAGAATGCGGGGACGCTGCGCAGGGAGAAGAATCCAGCCCGACCCTCACTCATGGACTTGGTAAGTAGAATTTGATTGAATGTTATGATCACCTGAAATGAGCATTTCCCCCCATAGACTATAATGTGGTTCGAAACCCATTTGGGCAGTCGAACAGTGTGCGGCTGTTCGAATCGGATTTCAAACCTCGAACATTTTAGTGTTCGCTCATCTCTATTAGTTACCAATGTTATACTTGCTTGGGGTCCAGGATGTGATTTAAGGGAAAATGGTAAACTTCATTCCATTTCATCCATCTTTACGAGACTCTAAGAGGTTTGGGATATGTTTTTCTCTGGATAAATATTCTGGATATGTCTTTTAGTTTACAGTGACAACATGGATTCCATTAGTACAGTCATGATATGATCACCTTTTGTGAAATGGATCCCAAAAGATCCAGACAGACCACATTGACTTATAACACATCTGTCAATTTCTGTATTTTTTCTAACCTTTTTATAATTTTTTGTCAGAAAGCAACAGAAACCAAATTGAATATTTCAAAATACTACCGCAAATGGTAACAAGATTATACAGAGTCTTTAAAGGGATTTTTCATGATATTTTAGCACTGGGCCCAGAGTTTAGGGAAGGTGTAGCCTACATAATAAAAACATGCCCACATGTTCCCAGGGCTCCGGTTTTGCCCCTGGGGGCTTGAGTCAATGGAAATCCTTAATGAACGATACCACTCAATTATTGGCATCAGCGCTCACAGGAAAGGACCGGGGACATCACTGGTAATGTATGTGAGTAATGTGCAGGGACCTGACCTTGTGCTTGTTCTAAATCTAGTGCGGCCTGTTAATTTAAATTTTTAGATGATGTACAATTTGTAAGATATTATTTGTTATTCTGCTTTAAAGAAAAAAATGGATCAACATTTTTTATTAATGAAAGTCAGATAGTAAAACTTTTTCTAAACGGTTGAATATGGATTTTTGAGTATATTTTTGTACATAATTATGGGGCTTCCATCTTGTCTGAGCTTTCCCTCTTCTACGTTAACAGCATTTTGTGATATACTTTACAGCAGTCTCATGGACATAAGAAGCCATAGTCTAGAGCTTACTTATTGAGGTATATGGGAAAGTTTTCTACACATAGTCTGTGCAGGGAGGGAAAGGAAATGAGCTGTGATTTATCTATTGTCAACAATGGATATAATGTTGGCTGTTATGTGGCGATATCTCCTGTTGTCACCCTGTCTTGTGTATGATGCAAATAAATTGTCTGCAGCAAAAAAAAAAAAAAAAAACCTGACAGAATTGTCAGTCTATTACTAGGCTTAGTGGGCAGATATATCTGATATTTCTGTTGTGTTTTATAACAATACTGTTTTGTTATGAGGGATATGACAGCTGATTCTCTAGTTTTCTAAGTAATATCTATCTAGTATAAGATCAAGCAGAATTTTTTTCTTACATGCTAGCTGTCTGCTTTTTAATGCTGCTCTATTAGTCTATCACCATTATCTATAAAGGCAACCTACTTACATGGTAGTCTAATATGGGACTTTTATACTGCGTATTCTCCACTACAAAACACAAGTGAAAATCTGGAGTGTTTTTCTTTACAATGGATTTCACCCATCGCAATAGAGCGAGGTCCATGGCATATCTGCTTTAGGCTAAGGCCCCACGTTGAGGATATGCAGCTTTTTTTAATGCAATTTTTATAGTGTTTTTTGGAGCCAAAGCCAAGAATGGCTACAAAAGGAATGTTAATGTATAGGAAGTTTTTATACTTTTATCTTTTGCTCAATCCACTGCTGGCTTTGGCTCAAAAAAACGCAAGAAAATCTGCAACAACAGTAAAAGCTGTGTTTCCACAATGTGGGGCTTTACCCTTACAACCTGGAAATAAAACATATAGATTATGCAATGGATTCCACTACAAATTTGCAAATGATTTTTTAAGTTCCAAGTTCTATCCTGTCTGGATATACCCTAACGGTGGCTTCTTTTTAATTACTGGTCACATTGTTCTGTCCCTTAAGTTAGTTTACGGCTCTGTGCTCTCTGTGCAATAGTCTCATAAAGCCTTATTTTTTTCTTAAAGGAATGAAACTAAGTAAAACCTAAGATTAAAATAGTGATTGACTCTCCGGGGTGTTTCCTGTCTGCTGTCAATTCTTTAGATGACTCACTAAGACTCACTTCCAGTTACATCTTCCTCATCTGTCATGTATTGGTCTTTTGTACTGTAAATATAATTTTCTCTTCCCTGTCTTTTTTTTTTTTTTCTCACTCTTCGTGCAAAAATCAGCAGTTTGAGAAGAAAGTTTCATCAGCGGCCATACATTTTCCTCAGAAGTAAAGAGCCTTTTATTTCTTTATGGAAGCAAATGCTTATTATCGGAAACATAAAAGATCAATTAGAAGCCGAATACAGAGAGGTGAAATAATTAATAACAATGTAATGGTGCAGGAGGTAGACAAATGGAATTTATTATATAAAATGGGAAATTATACAGAATTGGGAGCAGAATTTAGTCATAATAAAAGTCAATTAGAAGAATCAGAAGCAAAATGAAATGAGAACACGTGCAAAGAAAATGTAATTAAAATATTAAACCATTGTACAGTTTTCAGTATAAAATGAATGTTGTCATATAGGATTTATTGAACATTTCCACATGTTTTTCCACAAAGCTGAATTAAGTCATGATTCTTTATAATTCTAACAGTAGAATTATTTAAACAGTCTAGTGGATAATAAAATATTTACATTGTGTTACAATTGGATAGTCCAAAATTGCCACCGAAAAGTCTTATTTCTCTTAATATTTAAAATGTGTATTCTGTAAAAATATATTCGAGACCAAATGTGTTGGTTGTAAAATGTGTAAATGTGTAAATCTGTACTAAAACAAACAAGAATAAAGTCTTGTGTTTTCTACATGTGTCCTTTCTTACCTTTCATGTTCCCAGCACTCGTCCAAATATATGTGTCAATAGATGAGCAACGTGTCGTGATTCGGTATCACAAATGATACGCTATCACTATGTGATATGCTCTCTATCATATATGTGTCTGAGGGCTGCCACCTAGGGATTGTGTTGTGGATTTCAGCCTTTCGAGGGATTTGCTAGCTTGCAATATTGTGTTGGATTTAACCAAATTAGAGCTAAGTTATCTATACATATGGCACCAATTGGTGCAGTCTTTTCCAAGACTAAGAAGTTTAACAAGTAGCTAAAGTTTGGCAATAATTTATATACCGATACTGACATGCATGTTTTGTTGTGGCAATCATTTTTACAAAAATTACAACTAAAAGTGCAACCTTATTGGTCGTCACCTGTGAATTTTTTTCTCTGTAGATTGTCACTGCGTTATGGTTGATTGACAGTTTCTCAGAAATGAATTAATATGGCTGCACTTCCTGTTATGATCCATACAACTGAATAGCAAAATGTCAATAGCGTTCTACGTAAAACAAATATAACAGCTCAACTCTGTCACTCAATCTCCTGACTTACCAATGTGCAGCCATTTTAAACAGAATCTCTCTTTACAATACACCTAAGACAAGCATGTACATAATCTGACATTGTGTACATAATGTGACTAGGAGCTGAATAAATTGAATATATTTCTCGAAGAAGAGTTTTTGGCAAAAAATAAGAAAAATACCATAACATAGAATTTTATGAGTTGTCCTTTCTTGATGGACAGATAGTAAGGCTCAGATACAAATATATTCAGTGGCAAAACACTGCAGATAGTCAACACATTTCTGAATGGCTCCAGTATTTTGGTGTGAAAAATTGCACTTAAATATATAAAATAAAAGAATTTTGAGAATCCCAAGCCCTCTGCTATATGCACGTATAATAAAAAGTGAGGAGGCATCATAGTGGCTCAGTGGTTAGCACTGCAACCTTGAAGCACTGGAGCCCTGGGTTCAAATCCTGCCAAGGACAACATCTGCAAGGTGTTTGTATGTTCTTCCTGTGTTTGCATGGATTTCCTCCCATACTCCAAAGACATACTGATAGGGAAAAATATAGATTGTGAGCCCTATATGGGGCTCACAATCTACATTACAAAAGAAAAAGTGAGGAGAGTCTTGTATTCAGGGAACGAATCATGTGCCATTAACAGTTTCACATGCATGTTTGGAAGAGTCAGGTGATACTCAGTTGGTATAGATTTTAGGCATCATTTACATTGATTTAATGGAGAAATAATGTTAACTTTGGCACGGATAGATGATCCTGCATCCAGCTTCTCCTCAGAATGCTGACTCTTCATAAAGCAGCAATGGTGAGATATGTACAGTATATCACAATTTAGCAGCTTTTCTAATCACAACATGGTTTCAAGTTATTTGTCTATGTGTTATCACCCAGATGGGTAAACTGCAGACTTTCAAGGTTTTTCTAAGAATGTTGTAATATTGTGTTAAACAGGCTTCATGAAAAATTATAATTCTTAACCAAACTGGAGATCAGTTAAGTGTGAACAAATCCATGACTTGTTAAGTTAGAAAATACACACAAAAATGTAAGACTGAAAGAACTGAAGCTAAAAACATACAAATGGATAGACAAAGACCCACAATACAGTTATGAATGATGCACTACTCTGAATATGTATCAACCCTTGTTTCAGGAAAGATGCTTTTTAATGATACTGTAGATTTTGTACGATACAACCAAAGGGACTTAACACTCTCTATCGTTTATTAACACATTTGCACGTATCCTAGTCTCCACTGAACACTTCTTTTACAATGTATACACCAACCTTTGTGTTATTAACTATAGTCATTATCGTGCAGTAAATTAGACAACCTGGCATTCCTTGTCCATAGATTTGGTCATATAATTGAATCTAAACAAAACAATTATTGGCCTGTCTATGCATTTGTTGTCAGGATAGCGCAACCAACAAACCACAGGGAGCATCTTTTGTTGTTCATTACACACATTGCAATTACATTGAGACCACGATGAAGTCAAGTATTTGCAATCAATGTTGATCTCTAGCCCCCCACATATTTGCTTGCAGAGAAATATAAACAGCTTGTGTAGATAATATACATGACATTTTCATTAGAACATTTACTCGGAGTCTAACTGCACTTGGCAACACGCAGGGGTTTCTATTTGAATTTCCAATTCACTTATTCATTATGGATGTTTCGTTAAGGATGTTTTTTCTCCTTAATGTTTTCAATACAAGCCTTTATGCCCAGTTGAATAGGCACAAAATAAATTGCAAACATTTTTTGTCTAAACATAATAACATTTAAAATAACTAAGAAGTTCTACTTGCATAGATGTATTTGAAATGAGCCAGCTGTCTCAAGCAGCAGGTTACAAGGGGCTGTAAAATAAATCTACCAGTGTGTGCATGAAGAAGGAAAAAGGCAGCAAGAATACATATGTAAATGTTAACACTCATAAAATGGCTAGTTTTCTATATCCTAATAAACATATAGATTATAAGCTTCAAATGCTAAAATTTATAAATAGCTTTTATCTTAGGGAGATCCAAATGCATGATTCCATCTGCCCCACCATTATAATCAAAGACTATTTAAGTTTCCTGATTTTGATATTTGAAGTTCTTAAAGGGTACCTAGTGTTTTTATAAAACCTCTAATATCGTATAGTAAGAAAGTGTACTGTATTTCATTTGCCCACGTATGCCCTGCTAAGAATCCTGGTTAAAAAAAATATGCACATAAGACCTCATGAGTAGAAAAGAGAAATGAGCTCCAGAGTCACCTTTTAGGAAGTAGTTCTCTATAGATCAACATATGCATTTTAAAGAATGTATAATCTGGGAATAAAAGACAAGCCAGAATAACTCCTCCAAAAGGAAGATGGTCCCATCAACAGACAATTATTTCAAGGTTGTTGACTCTCATCAATGCAGAGAAGGACCGTGACTGGCTGTGTGAGTCTAGAAGGGGAAAATCATGCATTTAACTATAAGGGCTACCTTTCAAAAGGTGGTGCTAATGCTCACTCCCCTTTGCCACCACTTGATTAGTAAGAATTTGTCAATGAGATGTCAAAATTACTGAAATGAAGGGGAAGAAATTTCAGTTAAATTCTATATTTTGGGAGTTACAGAATAAAGTAGCTTGCTGCCCTAACCGGTTTCTGGACCAGTGGCGTAACTACCGAGGAAGCAGTGGAGGCAGCGGCCACAGGGCCCAGGACATTAGGGGGCCCGGTGACAGCTGCTACTGCTGCATTTTTTTTTTAATAGGCCGTTACCGGCTGGAATTACTCCAGCCGGTAAGGGGCCTTACTTACTTACAGATCCTGGCAGGGGCCAGGATCACTAAGCGACACCGCGGCCATGCAAACATCATTATTATACTCAAGGGTCTTTTCATACCCCCGAGTATAATGATCGGAGGCCCGGGAGAGGTAAGTGAACATAACAAACAGTATTACTTACCTTCGGGGTCTACTTGTGTGATGTCTCAGATGTCACATGACCGGGACCTGTGTCCTTATGCGTTGCAACGCAGGCCCCCGGTCATATGATGTCCCTGATGTCATTGAAGTTAGCCAACAGCGGGGAGCGCAGGGATAGGTAAGTAACAGTGTTTATGTTTGTATCCCCCTCTCGGTCTCCGATTATTATACTCTGGGGTCTGAAAAGACCCCAGAGTATAATAATTGTTAATGGGTGTCCACAATGGAGCATAATACTGGGTGATGGGATCACTATGGGGCATAATACTGAGTGAAGTAGCCACTATGAGGTATAATGCTATGTGCGAGGGCAACTATGGGACATAATAATGCACACAGGAATACTAGGGGGGGTTGGTCGGGGTCTTCGGCGTCGGTTGGGGGGTCCCATGTCAACGGTTCACCACGGGGCTCCGCCATTCCTAGTTACCCCACTGTTCTGTACCTTCTACTTACAGGTATAGGATTTAGGGAAACAACATAGAAATGTCTTCGGAACCCCCTACCACCTCAGGAAGAAAAATATATGGCTAATTGGGAATAACCATTTAAGCTCTGTAGGCTCTTTTTGTTTAACTTGTAAAAACCTAGAAAAGTGATATTCAGGCTCATAGAAGTGGCTTGCTGAACTAAGCAGTTTCTATAATTCCTATTTACCACTACACGCCTTACAGAAACAACATAGAAAAGTGATGTTCGGATGGCTCCATATTCCCTGATCATTTTAGGGAGGAAGCGATATGGGGATTTCCACTTCAGTCATAAAAGTACAATAGGAATAACCATTTAGACTCTCATACGCTCTTTACAGCTGCGCTTGGACAACCAAGCAAAGTGATGTTTAGGTTTATAGTCACATGTGGCAATTTTATTTTATGTAGGACCATTGTTTTGTTGCTCTGGGTGGGCTCCACAACAGCTTTGTGGCGTAAATGATAAAATCTACCACTGAGATAGATTATACTAACAAAAAGTAACAGATAATGCCCAATTAGTAGTTATTGAACCGTAACACAAAGCGGCACATAGATTAAGTACAGAGAATAAACAGAAAAACACTCAATTCAGTGTGGGCTAAAGGTGTACACAATGTACACTATAGATGGGCGAAACAATTTTAACTGAGCCGGGTTCAACCTGAATATTCCAAATTGTAACATACCCAATTCATATTTATTAAACTTATATATACCTTCTGTAACCTTTTCTGGACCTACTTGTGGCATCCGGGTAATCAGAGTCTTCCTTTTCTGGGTGGATAATGTCACAGAAAAGCGCCAGAGCGGGTGTCTGTCACTCTTCTGTGATGTCATGCGCCTGGGGTCAACTGAGAGGCCTGTCATCATGATGCTATGACTCTCAGTATGCTCAGTGGTCAACCTGGAGACATGACATAAGAGAAGAGTAAAAGGGTGCAGGAGGAAGATACAGATTGCTAGAGGCCTCAAGGAGGCCCAGAAGAGGTTAAGGAAGGTGAGTATATATATTTTTTGTTTTGTTTTTGTTTTTTTTTTGTCATGTGCCCTAGGTCTCCTGCTAATATCTCTGGACTATGAAGAGGTCCATTGTGAATTTTCCTTTGGTTGTCTATTTATCTTGTAAGTCATGATCCTATTGAGTTAACAGATGGAGAAGAAGGTGACCTGCTAACTTTCTAAAAGTAAAAAGGGTTGTTGAAAAGGAGCACATGGCAGATTTCCTGCAAGTGCTAACCCTTAGGGTCCATTCACACAGAGGAAAATGGTAAGGAATTTGGTGTGGAATTTTCCACGCTGAAAATAAAGCCTCCCATTGATTTCAATTGGTTCCGCTAACTTTTTTTTCCGCTAGTGGAAAAAAAGCTAGCAGCACCCATTGAAGTCAATGGGAGGCTTTTTTTTTCAGCGCACTGTAGGCTTTCCAGCAGTATATAGAACTGCCTGTGCCCAAATCAATGAAAGGTCCTCTTTAAGGAGTGGGCTGCATTCTCAAGGAAATCATGTCTCTACAAAAAATTTTATTGATGAGGGCTACATAACAGCAACTCCAGTTGCTAATATTTTTCTTGAGATATGCAACTTTTTACACCACAGAAATGGCATACAACAATACCGTAGTTCAATTGACACATGCAGAAATGTATTACATCTTGTTCTTAGGATTGATGTGAGTCTGAGGGATTGGAGACCACTGTTCATATTCTTATAACATGCCTAAGCAACTTTTAAGACAGGTTGAGGTCCACTGAAAATTCATTATATGCAGAACCATACGGCTGCAATTGTTGGCAAAGCTATCTCTACTTACCAGTAATCATCACACAGTCTCTAAATTCATTTCTAGTATTTGCTCTGAGATTTTACACTTAGGATATAATTAGACATTACTTTTTTTATTGAAAGCTAAAATTGCTTTTGCTGAAAGGATAAAACAAAATAATTTTAGAAGGTTTGCTTTGATTTTCCAGCATTTGTCCTAGACACAAATTTCTATTTTACATACTTTTCTTTAATATAAAAATGACTAATTGTATTAACCGATAGCTTTTATATTTCAAAACCTAACAAAATTAAGCAGGATTTATATGGCTGGTCACCTTTAAATGATGATTTAAAGCTGGTTAACCTCACCAGATGTTGCTATTCCAAAGCTCCCTCAGCTTAGTGCTAGCTTTCCAGACTGTATTTTATAGAGCACATGCTATTTTCTAGTTCATTTATATTTTTAGTGTTGCTTTGGACATAATATGTGTTTTGTGCATTTGGTTGCAGTGATAAGCTTTGACCTATTCAAAACAAATTATTATTACTGATGAATAAGGGACCTAGTATGAAGAAAAAACTAATTTTGCTTCTGAACTTAAAGGTTTAAAATTGACATTCAACATGAAATGAAAACCAATATTGTGTGGGTAAAGGATTACCAAGGGAATGGTCTGGCAGTCACCTTTTTAAATTAAAGTTGTATGTTTACTGTAGGATAACCACTGATAAAAAAAAAAGCTTGAACTTTTAATACAATAAACACTGAATGTGTGACAGCGACTACATGGCAAAATTAAACTACTTAAGCAATGGCTACTTAAGAAAATTAATAGCTGAAGTTATATAAAGTTTACTGATACAAAGCTAATATTTCTATGGAAAGATAGCCTGAGTCTCTGGCGAAAATATTTAGTCGTACTAACTAATGGATGTTGTTATTATTTAAACCTAAAAGTAACATCTTCTCTTAACTCTTGCACTTCTGGGTCACACTTCTCTCTCCATAGACTTCTATTGTATTGTATAATATAAATAAGCTTCTTTTGACCATCAGTTTCTTCCTTTTAGACCTAAATAGGTACTGTTATCTCAGTAATTGTTGCTTAATTTTATAGTATAGGCAAACTTTGTAATATATCTTCAAAGAGAAAGAAAATCCCCTTTTCTGATCAATTCTCTCTCCCTCTGCTGATATGACTTTCAATTTGAAAAACCCTGCTATATCCATTTTGAGATGCTTTGTAGATCACATGACTCAGAGTAGTATAGAAGTCTATGGAGAGAGAAGGGTGAGGAGTGAGCCAGAAGTGCAGGAGTTAAGAGAAGAAGGGAGCTGAATAGAAGGTTTCTATCACAACCAAAGCACTTTATACACATCAAGTCAGTAGTTCCATATATATCCTATATGCTCCTGAAGCTGTTTCTGAGTGAGAGAGAAAGAGTTATAGATCAGATTCTTTGTACTCACTATGTGCAGTGTATGACACAGTGTAGAGGGGAAAAAGACTAAATAATGCAGACTACAAGTCCATGACCAGAAAAAGCTACTCTTCATGTACACACACATAACAGCTTACCCTGAGAAGTCAAATGAAATGACAGGTACACTTTAATAGAGCCAAGTTTTTTCTGCACAGCATTGTACATGGACTTACGGTATTATGGTCATTTTTTTTTTTTAATGTAGATTGTGAGCCCTATATAGGGATCACAATGCACTTTTTTTTCCTATTCAATATGTCTTCGTAGAATGGGAGGGAATCCATGCAAACACGGGGAAAACATACAAACTCCTTGCAGATATTGTTCCTGGCGGGATTTGAACCCAGGACTCCAGTGCTAACCACTGAGCCACTGTGTTACTCCAATTCTTAAGATTACTTTGGATGTGAATGAAATGACATTCAACGTTATAAATTGAGCTGTAAAATAACAGTCAAAATTGTGACTACAATTTAGGGAACTTCCATATAATCTCTAGACCACTCATAGTGTCCAATCTATACTCCAAAAGTGGATAATATTCAACATTTGCAGTAGCTACAAGGATGAAGAAACTGATTGTTATACAACTCTGGGTAAGTAATTTATACAGCATGATTACAACACTCGATCTTGTTAAACCATGTCCTCAAAAGTAAAAGCCATGTGTTTAAAATCATTCTCTGTGGAGTATCTTGGAATGATTACAACACCATTAACAAAACTTGAATTATTAATGTGTTCAGTTCTCAACTTTTTTATGTCTCCATGAGATATATTATTTAACACTGCTACAAAGCACAGTATTTCGAAAGTTAACATGCAAAATCACACATCAAAAAATAGAACAGTATAGAAGAGGAGGGTTTTAGAGTATGCATCTCTCACAGTCCCACATGAATTTGCTAGTAATATTTCTATAAGAGTCATACATGAATGCAAATTCAGATAGCTAATGCTTTTTGGGGTATATGGCACTCTACAAACAACACCCCTTCATCGGATGGTATGTTTCACAGCGTTAATATGGAAGACCTGATGAAGGGGTGGTGTTTTTAGAACACCATATACCCTGAAATGCGTTATCTATCTAAATAAAAGTCAGAACTTTTGCTATCTTCAGACTCCAGTGGTCATCTTTAAAAGAATGTGCACCCACTGGGTTTTTTCTTGTGGAATACTTTGGACTCTACTTTATGTTGGCTACACTCTACAGTCTGGTCTGCATTGATGGCTGTTATACAGGTGTTGGCGACCCTTTGATTGGTTATACAGCCATCTAACTCTACTTATTCTTAATAACAAGGAAAGAGTTGCTGTTCCATGATCTGCAGGAAGGATCGTGGACCCACTACGTGTAAATAATTCCAGTTCTATCACAAGGAAGCACATCTTCTACTCCTGTTTTTTCCTCAAAGTATTAAATGAGTGCACATTCAATTATCCTTCCTATGTACCATAATATGTATTAGAAGATGACCACCTATTAAAAACAACATGGCTTTGTAACACTCTATCACACACACTACACTCTATCTGACTTTCTTATATGTGTTTATGTGAGGCCACCCAGCAGTTGTATTCTGAATTGCAGAATGTGAAGGGCTTTTGATAGCTTTTTGTAATACAGATGTGACAACGCTTAATTGATCTCAGTTTGGCTAATGCAATTTCCCATTAAACTAATTCAATGCAATATCACAGCATGCTTGAAAGACTGCAATTCACACCTTTCCCCAACCCCACAAAGTGACCACACATAGGCCAGATGCTTAACTTGTCATACAAATATGTGGATATGCCCGTGCAATAGGACAGAGCGGGTGCGTCTGTTTTGTACAGTTTTGATTAACCACATCAGAAGCAAGGTAGGAAAAGACATGTTTGTAACTGCAGTGAAAAAATTTAGACCAAGATGACGATAATATTGCCTACACTAACTTCGGTCAGAATGTTATTAGGAAAACGCCACCGTGAGATTACAGGGATGTATTAGACCATGTAAGGCCTGCTAGGCAATATGCAAATAACCTCATTGGTTAAAAAAAAAACCACTTTACATCACATTTACTCAGAGCAATCAGAGATTTATGGGGAACATAAAGAAAAACAAATTACACAAGTTATTTAACTTTTAGTTATACATGGAAAATGCATAAGCTTTGGATACAAACATGGCAGTTCTTATAATAATATTACCAAATGTCCCTGTGCCTTGTCCCGACAGATACACACATATACTAAGGTCAATTTCATGGGGAGCGGAATAGCTGAATACATTTATTTATTTAATTAAATTAAGTACCATGCAAGTAAATGTCAGCATGTACTATTAAAGAGGTTAGAATGGCCACTGGGAAAAAAATGTATCAACCATGTACACATTATTTTGCAGGGACAACTTAAAACAGCGTACAGTACATAAACGAATAAAAATATACATCGACTAAGTAATGTCACTTTAAATAAGTGGCAATTTTATTACTTCAACTACTATTCCACATTCAGATTATTCACAAGTATTGTGTTTTAATAAAAGCATATTTTCTTCATAAACTAAAGAGCTATTGCATTTGGCAAGAGAATTGACAATTGTAGAATTAAGTGCCTGCAAGCATTAAAATTGTAATGTTTCCTGGCAACGTAGCCATTAGGACAAAATGTGGATGAAGTCCTTTTACTTTGGTTTGTTATTGAACAATAGCGAACACATTTAGTTTTATTAAGTGTTATGAAATATTTTTAAAGGATGAGAGTACTTTATAATGTTTTACAATTATACGAGATACCTGTAAATATCTAAAAAAAGTTGCGTAAAAAATTTAGAGACCTGAACATTAAAATTTTTAATTAAAATTCTACAAATCAGAGCTATTTTTTTTTCTTTACAAACCTGTGTAATGTAATATTCATTTACTGTGCATATTTGAACTGTATTATTATAGATTTCACTGATTCCAGCACAGTTGGAATTTTCTCTCTGGCTTTCACTTTTCCCAACTTCAAGTGCATCTAGTTTTAGTCATGATACTGATGTGCTGTTAAAATTCTGTAATGTCAGCAGGGTGGTGTCAGGCAGGGGATGATTCAGCGCTCCAATCAGAGGCATCCAGTGTCACAGCTCAGAATCACTCCCTCTTCTCTACTTCTTCCTGGCACTGCCCTCCTAACAGAACAGAGTCAAAATAGTAGGAACCAAAGATGACAGCACTGAATACTCAGGAATAGTGGGGGCTAGAGAAAAAATGCAGTTGTGGTGGAATCAGTGGAGGGGTAACTATTAGAGATGAGCGGACACTAAAATGTCCGAGGTTAGAAATCTGATTTGAACAGCCGCACACTGTTCGACTGTTTGAACGGATTTCAAACCCCATTATAGTCTATGGGGGGCAATGCTCATTTCAGGTGAAAGCAAAATTCGATAAAATTATACTTACCAAGTCCACGAGTGACGGTTGGGCTGGATTCTCCTTGAAGTCTTCTCCCGGCGCAGCATCCCTGCTTCTTCTCCCAGCTGGAATTCACTCTGCCTAGGCATCGGGGCCTAGGCAGAGCCGACTGCGCATGCGCGGTCATGCGCGAACATGCGCAGTCGGCTCTGCCCGGCCCGACGCCTGAGCAGAGCCGACTGCACATGTGAGGGCATGCCCGCGCATGCGCAGTCGGCTCTGCCTAGGCCGGATGCCTAGTCAGAGTGAATTCCAGCCGGAAGACGCCGCGGGGACGCTGCACGGAGAAGACTTCTAAAGGTAAGAGAAGAACCAGCATTGATTGGCAGAATGTATAGCATTCTGCCAGTCAACCCTGGTTCTACATCGAACCTTAAACTTCGATCAACTAGTAGTGTTCAATAGAGTACGAGTATTTTGAATACTGTAGTATTCGATCGAACACTCGCTCATCTCTAGTAACTATTTAATGATTCAAAGAGCCGCACTTGTTGGAGGTGGAAAAAGGTTCTGTTTAATGATATAAAATGTGTAGAACATAATCATAGTGTATAGTACATAATTCATACATAGACCTGAGTAAGCAAGGAAGAATATATGTAAGTAAACACTTACTTAGACTAAATAAATACTTTCAACTAAAGCCCCCAAGATCTCAGCGAATATACCCCATAGAGCCATAATGTAGGTTACAACATATCGCAACTTTTTGTGCTTACTTAGATAAGCACTTGCAAGTTTCATTTTTATAAAATAATAAAAACATTTAATGCATTTTTCGAATTATAGGATGTGCTTTTTAGCAAAAAAATCTTGCTAAAAACTATGTTTGTCTTACAGTCCAAAGACAGAGAGATCCGGCAGTGCTGGACTTCTCTAACTGCATTCACAATGATAAGCAGAGCACTGATAAAGTGACCTGGAGTATCATTGTATTGTATACTGCGGCATGCTCGCTGTGCTGGACTGACTGGTGTGCTCTTAACTGTTCTGTGCCCGGCTACTACAATAACAAACAGATCTGTTTGTGATCCTCGAAGATCAGGCTGCACAGCATATTTTTTAAAAACTTTTTAAAAAGTAAAATTTTCTAAATATGGAGCACAGATGGCTAACTGTTAACATGCCCATATTCTCAAGAGTGGTGTACATATGCAAAATGTCATGAAATGTTTATATGTATAAGGTTAAAAAGTCACAAATTCCTATTTTGCAACTTTATTTTTTTACACCAGAATTCTGGAATCCATCGCTTGATAAACTCTACCCAATATATCCCCATAAAATGACAATGGCATGCATACACTTTGAATTTTACCGATACAAATCTATTACATTGAGGATTTAAGACACTAAACGGTCAGCAGGATGTAATGTCTGGTTCTTTACATTATATTAAATAATAGCTCTCAATTCACCATGAGCACCTGCCCTATTTTTTCCCATGTACTGTGCATACAATCTTCACATACTGAGACTTTTCTTGCTGAACAGCTGGTTGCTCATATCTGTTCCATTGTAATCCAAGTATGGACAGAAAATACTTTGCATTTCACCATATTCTATTTAGAGGCCATCTCTAAGGACTCACCATTACCTAGTAAAATTAGAATCCATATTTCCTTCCGAGAAGACTTCCCACAATCTAACATCTGTTTGCTGTCTTGAAATTATACCTATATACATCTGCTTGAATCCACAGTAATCTAGGCTGCTGTGAACGCGATTCAATCATTTTACATCGAGACTTTATACGTCTGTCATGTGTCCTAATCTAATAACATTGGCTCTGTATATGTAGTGCCTCAGTATAACATAGAAGGGAAATTTATCTATTATCTATATATATAAAACTCAAAATCTGTAGTAGTCCGCTCTATACAAATCCACAGTTCTTGCTTGATTTGGGTGAAATCCATGTTGGTATTCTACTAGTACTTATAAAGTCAACATTGTCCCTGAAAATGTAGTACAAGCACTGTATAAACAACTATTGTGTAGCGCACTTCTGCTATTTCTTATAGTTGTACCTGGATATGGTGTTCGACTCATCTGACCATATACTCTGTTTGGCAAGTCAGACTAGTTATTCAATAATCCGCTCTCCACTCTTGTTGCATAACTGGTTAAATGTGCTCTGTATTCTCAATGTAGAAAAGCTTGGTGACACCATTTTGAGAGCTGTCACGGTGACAATATAGGATGTCACAAAAAAAAGTAGCTGAATCGAAAATTTAAACAACTTGACTGAGGTAGACATTTTTTTCTAATATCAATATACAGTAAGTATATTAAATGTGTTTATGTCTCTACACGTAGGAAGGACATGTCTTTAGCACATATTCCGCTTCCACAGCAGAACTGGTAGAAGTAAAAATAACTGTACAGATTGAATATGGAAATGTTTGAGGAATTGAATCATTGTATGTATAATTCACATTTCCAGCAGAGAAAACAGATTTATCTAACAGTGGGTGTTTGCATGCAAAGTGAATCACTCAAACCGGAGATCTTTGTCGTCATTTTCCTATCTTTAAGCATGCCCGGTATTTAATGTTCTGCAGAACAGAACTGAGCGATTCTTCCAGTATAGCATCTAGTTTATTTATAACAATGAACTCTCACAATGCTAGGCCTGAAAATAAAAGCACTGCATGGTACAATGTACGAATAGGAAACTGCTTCATACATTCTGCATCCCAACAATGCTAGGTAAATATTGATGAATCTCACTATAGACTAAATACATGATTTCTTGAAATTTTTCAGTGAAAAAAGAACTTCCCTCTCTAAATAAGAGAGTAATCCAGCCTAAAACATATATCAACTGGATAAGCGACCATAGTTTGGTAGGGATCTCAATGTTGGGGCTTCACAGATTGCTAGAACAGAGGACTCCTGTACTCTATCCCCTCACTTCTGCACTGTCCGTATCTGTGCCGTGCCATAGATTCTAAAAGGAGAGGCATCATCATCGTCATCATTATCGTATTGGGTTCCATATCCTAGTTATTGACAGGTGTCCAAGCACATAGATCCTGCCCATCTTACATTTAGCACCTATCCAGAAAATAGATGATAAATGTTTTAGACTGGAATAAAACTTTAACTAGAATCAGCAAAAAAATTAGTAGAAAAAAAATAAAAAAAATAAGGAGGTACACAGTAATATACAGTATATTATATTATTGCATTTTTAAGTATATATAAATTTATAAATAGTCCTTACATAAATGTTCCTATATTTTGCTCCAAGAATTCCATTTCTCCAGTCTTACTCATCTTTTGCATTATTACTGTTCTACTGAACGTATATTAGCATAAAATGGGGAACAAATGGAAGAGAGTAATATTGCACTTAGTGTATATTATTTGTCACCATAAAGAAATAAAAGGTCTGCATAGGAACTGTCAAATAAAAGTCAAAAAATGTTTTCAAAAACAACGATTGAAATGCTGGACATAGTCTTTAACCACTTCAGTGCCGGGCCAATTTGTGGTCCATGACCAGACACATTTTAGTTTTTGGGGGTTTTTTGTATGTGAAGTTTTGAGGGCTGTAACTTTTTTCTCATATGTCTCACTCAACTAATTTTTGCGTCTTTTTTCGGGGGCACCATAGCTGTGTATACACAGTGATCAAGAAGACAGGGAAGGTAATACACCTTCTCTGCCTTCTCTCTGGGAGCTCCGGCTGAAGTTACAGCCGGCTTCCAGTATCAGCAGCTGCATGATCTCGTGCAGCTGCTGTGTTCTGACAGGACGTACTGGTACTGGTACGTAAATAGTCTATGGGTGGTCTGGAAGTGGTTAAACCACAAATGTAAATTAATTAACCAAATTATTCAATTGCATAAACACATTTTATTGGCAATGGCATAGTTAAAAAGAATAATTTCCACCATCATCATCATCATTTCAAGAACATATATGGTAAAGTTTTGATTATGTGAGAAAGTGACAGGCGGGGTGCTGGAATCTTACTATGTCTCCCCCGGGTTTTTAACTAATGTGTTGTCCAGTTCGGGTCTTGAGTAGGACTCAGCGGCAGGTGTAGATCCTTGGATCATTACTGGGCCAGAAAACACTTCAGCTCTTGCATTCTAGTGCAGATCCAGGGAGCGAGAAGAGGTGTGTGAGTCTGTCCTGTAACCCTGAGTCTGGTGACACAATATTGCACTCATTTTGTTCATGTGGCTGGTAGTAAGCCACACATATAGTTAGGTTAACATTACTGTGTAGTTAGTCGCTCAAAAGAGCAGGTTTTTATTTTGTTTGTGCCTGAAGTTAAGGCTGTGTTTTGTTTTGCTCATTTTGTGCCTGAAGTCAATTATTTTTCAGGATTTTTTTTCTAAGTAAACCAGTTTGCTGTACATTTTGTGTCCCTATCTTTACTGTTATGGTTCACACCGATGCATCTACTGAGCTATCTTTTCCACAATTAGGAGAGGGCCATATGTTATGCATGCACGGAGAACTGATATTTACGTGTCAGAGCAGGCAAACTTCCTTTTTTGCAATTCCATATTGTCACTGTGATGAGATACGTGTAGTTAAACTTCCTGCGTATTGCCGCGTCATTACCCATACCATTCTCCCTGGATATGTCTAAAGACAATGAGCTAAATGTAACATTTTCCTGCATGTTTAGAAACATATACTAATAATATTAACAATCTTATTATACTTTACAATTTTCAAAAGTGGGATGAGTATTTTGGGCCATTTTTCTTAGAGGTCATACCTAGAATGCTTGTATTCCTGCTAAATATGTGTCTAATCTATTTGAATAGCTGGGAGAATGTGGAGTAATACTAATTACGGTAAGTGCAGTGGCAGAACAGATGGATAACCTTAGACACTGATGTATATTTGTAGTCATTAACCACAACTTCCTAGATACTGCTCTCATTAAACTTAACTGAAATTGATTTTTAGAAAATACTGCTGACAAACTGTGGCCCAGGGTTTAGTGTCAGAAGGCAACAAACATGTATAATCTCTGGCCAGAAGGTATGTTTAACTAAAATTACTTTCAGACACAAAGCTTAGCAAGCTCATGCATAGGCAATCGTTCAGGTAATTTTCCACATAGTGAAGCCTAAAATGGATATGCTGAAGTTGTTATCGCCCGCAATTCTTAAAGAACATATGACACATTCTGTACATTAGGCAGCCATTTTCAGAATATATCTTGTTATTTACTAAATAGCCGAAAAAAATGTATTTGGTTGAATCAGAAAATGTATGAATTAACATGAATATCCTTTTTCTATATAATGTTATTTATGGAGTCATCACAGCTTACATTCTGTAGGCCACAATAAAGAGTTTGCCCCGGGTTCTCTTTGATTTTGATATTATTCTGTCTTCATGTAAAGGGAATGTATCACCAAGATTTCTTCTACTGATTAAAAGCTGAATCGCTCTCTTTTTCAATATATACTTTATTTTCTGAGTGTAGAAATTATTTTATTTTTAGCATATGAGTAAAAAGGAGGCCGTCTTGCTTCCTCCGTCACAGCAGTTGATAGATATGATTTCATCTCTATGGGAGAGAGTATTTACGCTGGGTTCACACTATCGCCCGGACTCCGTTTTGAGCTTTCTGTCTTCTGCATGCAGAAGACGGAAACCTGTCAGACCGGGTCCAGCCGTAAGCGCTGGTGAGTGTTTTATGCTCTCCGCCGCAAAACCGGATTTTTAAAACCGGACACAGAGTACTGCATGTTCGACTCTGTGTTTGTTTAAAAAAAAAACGGTTTCGTGGCGGAGAGCATAAAATGCTCACCAGAGCTCACAGACGGACACTTTTCAAACCCATTCAAATGAATGGGTATGAAAGAGTCCTGCAGCTTTCTGTCTCCTGCTCTGTTTTGTGCAGGAAACGGAAACCTGCATGAACGGAGACCGGGCGCAAATGTGAATGAGCCCTTAGTATGTTCTGTGGCATGTGCCAAGATCATTGTATAAGAAAGAGGAGAGGGAGCAAAAAGAGAATGAGATGTTATAAAAGATTAATTCTGTGTTATCAGTCTCCAACGTTTCCATTGTAGTGTTGCTTTTAATTTTAATCCTACTTTTGATGATTACAAAAAATCATCATCAGAGAAGTGATCTCTACAGAACTGGAAGTGGCATCCTACTGTGAAGCAAGTTTAATGATTTTTTAATTAAGTTAAAAAAATAATAACTTTAAAAAATATATATTTATATTCATAAAAGAAATCAGTCATTGAGGAATCTCTAATCCCACAATATAAATATTGCATCTTAATATTTGGAATGTGATAAACTATGAATATTATTTTTACTATATGTATGCTATATCTATCTATACACACACACGTGTATGTGTGTGTGTGTGTGTGTGTGTGTGTGTGTGTGTGTGTGTGTGTGTGTGTATATATATATATATATATATATATATATATGGTATATATGTATTAATGGAAAGAGCAATCTCTGAATGTGAATGTTCAAATATGTGTTCATCCTGAAATAATAGTTTAGCAGAAGTATCGTATGTAAATAGCATTCACTTCTCCATGAAATATAAAGAAACACACACTTTACTGGTGCTATCCTGTTTATAATTGAAGTTCATCCAAAACAAGAATAGAATAGATATATGTGCTAGTTAAATGATTGATACAGTATTTTTATATTGCCACTTTAATGGCCTATAAAGGAAACTTTAAAGGGTGTTTAGCACCTCCCTTAAGCATACAGTAACTACTAATACCCCATTACACAGCACATTACAGTGATACACAACATACCTATGTTATATATGTCACTTTTGTAGATTTAGAGAAAAACAACAATGAGGCAGTCGGGGCACTGGCGACAGGCTAATAGTTCTTACTACTCAAGTTGGATGGGTGATATCATATCAGTTTGAGGATCAATTCTCACTGCACAAGGTGACACAGGTATCTTAGCCCTTCGGCCCTCCAATGTCTTGTTTTCATAAGAATATAGTTATTTTTCTCCAAATCTACAAAATTGACATACGTTTAGTATTTTATCACTGTAATGTGCTCTGTAACACAGTGATAGCATATGCTTGGGGAATTGACAGACTCCTTTTTATATAAACTTATATGCTTTATGCTTTGGTTATAGTCTCGCAATAGTCTCTATTGTCCTGTCAAATCAATTAGACTATACAAAAAAAGCAGCAAAAAAACCTTTCAAATCTGTACAAATACCCCAACAAGGTAGTGTAAAATGCCAAAAAAATGCAATTCAACACAGGGTGACATGTCTGACAAATCGTTTCTATGTTGCAAATTTCCCCTATAACTACACAATTCCTAAAATCCATGATAATAACAGCATCAATGATCTCAGTTAGCTAGAAAAAAATAACTTGACTAAAATATATCTGCATTCTCAACCTGCTGTATAAAATTTCTCAACATAGGGAATGCAGTGACTGAAAACTTTTGTACAATGCCAATAGATATTGCCAAGATATGAGAAGGGCTGTATCATGCATAACTGTAATTTTTCTATTTTTAACTTTTCTGGCTAATTTATTCAATGAGATGCATAGTGCACACAGGATCTGTTACGTGCTAAACTTTATTTTATCTTTTTAGAATTTATCCCTCGTAACTTTTAATACATTTGACAAGATAACAAATTAACCTTGAAAATAAACAATGCGTGATAGTAATTTTAAATTACTTTGGGAACACCAAGAGCAGCTGCTTGATGCATTCGGAAAAAATCCAGCAAGTTTCTTTGAATATGCTCTTGTCTATTTTCTCCCCCAGCAATGTTATTTTAATGACAAACTGCCTACTTTATAACATTCCCTCTGTCTGATACACATGCAAATAGGATTAAGACTGTCATTCATTATTGAGGGAGAGGAAGGGGTACTCACAAACAATCCTTCAAATATCATCTCAAGCAAGACCAAACCAATATGTTAAACACAATAACAATAACGTTACTAATAATTACTGCGATAAACATTTGACTGTCATATAATATCACCTATACAAGAAATCAAAGGGTTATTTAAGAGCTGAGATGGGAATATCGCTGTCTTCATTTCCATAATGCGATTGGGAGTTACAAATACTAAGGCAGCTGTTCAACACTGTTTCCACAGTTCCTATTGAGGTAAATTGGAGTTAACAGTGCAGTGACTTACGATGTTTCCATAACTCCAGAAGTTAGGAAAATAACGTAGCTTACTGCTGTGGGATGTTTCTATTGCTCCTGGGGTACCATACCAGATATAACCCATAGACAAGGGTAGTGCTGCTATCTGCCTCGGAAGAAAATGTATTACTCTGCTTTATTGTGTTACTATTTTACTTATTTTCCATATATGAATATGTGACATCCTCTTGCTCTGCTTTGTTAACAATAGTTTAAAGGGATTCTATCATTACAATTTCCTTTTTTAACTAAGTACACATCAGAACAGCCTTAAGAAAGGCTATATGTCTCTTACCATTGTTTTTCAGATCTGTGCGTCCATTCCTGAGAAATGTATTACTTCCACATGTAAATGAGCTTTCAGACAGCACAGGGGGCGTTCCCTGTGCTGTTCAAAAACTCTCCAGGGACGCCTTTGTGTTCTTCTCCTGGCCAACTCTTTGCCAGTTTATCGGATGCATCTTCAGCCAAAAGCACCGACTGCACATGTTCGTCAGACACAGGGCCGGCTCCAGGTTTTTATGGGCCCTTGGGCGACAGAGCCTCAGTGGGCCCCCTTGTAAAGGAGGTGGGGGAGTCGAGACACTGTGCGTTGCAGATGAAGCGAGTGACGTCATGCAGGAGTGTGGCGTCACCAACGCCATACCTCCCAATCTTTTAAAGAGTAGAAAGAGGGGCAAAATGTGCGGCGCGCTCTGCGCGCCGCTGCAAATTTAGCTCCACCCACTTTTATGTTGATTCCACCCACTCATTCATTATGTGCTCCCACACAGTATAATCCTCCTACAGTCACCTGTAAATTATATGCCCCCCCTCCATCTCTCCCCCAGTTTCATATACACCCTTCCTCTGCCCCCAGTTTCATGTCCCCCCTCCATCTCTGTCCCCAGTTTCATCACGTTCTCCCCCTTCATCTGCCCACAGTTTCATGTCCCCCGTCTCTGCCCCAGTGTCATGCCGTTCCCCCCCCCTCCCCTTCATTTGCCCCTTCAGTTTCATTGGGCCCCCTCCATCTCTGTCCCCAGTTCCATGCCGTTCTCTCCCCACCCCCTCCATCTGCCCCAGTGTCATGCTGTTCTCCCCCCCTCCATCTGCCCCAGTGTCATGCTGTTCCCCCCTCCCCTTCATTTGCCCCCCAGTTTCTTTGGGCCCCCTCCATCTCTGTCCCCAGTTTCATGCCGTTCCCCCCCTCCCCTTCATTTGCCCCCCAGTTTCATGGGCCCCCTTCATTATGTTTCACCTTAATATGTAATACAAAACAAACACTTACACTCACCTTCTATCACTCACCTTCCCTCGTTCCCCCGACGCTCCTCTCTCTCTCCCTCCAATCACATACGCGATGCAGGAGCTGTGAGATCAGCTCCTGCTTAGCTCCGGCCCGGCTTGCGTGTGTAGGCGTGATGCGATGACGTCATCGCGCCTACACACGCAAGCCGGGCCGGAGCTTTAAAGCAGGAGCTGATCTCGCAGCTCCTGCATCGCGTATGTATTCCAGCTCATCGGCGGACGGACGCCGATGAGCTGAAATTGTGACAGGCAAGTGCCGGGGGGCCCCCAGAGGCTCTGGGGGCCCCGGCACTTGCCCGACTATGCCGTGCGCTGACGCCGGCCCTGGTCAGACATTTTCCTGTGACCTCTTACATGAGCGCCCATTCGGCTATAGGAAAATGGCCAACGAACATCCGCAGTCGGCGCTTTTGGCTGAAGCTGCGGCTGATGACCCAACAAAGAGACGTCGGGAGAAGAAGGTGGAGGTTTTCTGGAGAGTTTTTCGACAGAAGAGGGACACCCCCTGTGCTGTCTGAAAGCTCATTTTCATATGGAAGAAATAAGAAAATTCTCAGGAACGGTGGCCCGGATCAGAAAAAGAAAGGTAAGAGAAGAATAGCCTTTCTTGAGGCTATTCTGATGTGTACTTGTTTAAAAAAAAAGGGATTTTAATGATAGAATCCCTTTAAAAATGCTCTTTAGAAAAAAAAGTCACATGGACACAGTATACTGGATACTAGAAATTAGTTATTGACTTCTATATGGAAGTATTGTGAGCATGCTCTGTAACCTCTGCAGAGGTCACCATTTAGAGGTTATATGTGACCATGTCTTCTTATCAGTGGACCTGTAATAGATGTGTTATTTTTATTGGGACCCTACCTGTGATGGTAATGATATAATTGCGGAAAGTAATCTCTACAGAACCTGAGCTTTGATCCTATTATCGGTGGTATGCATAGATTTGGCAAGATTTCTGGACTTTTAAAAATATGGATAGTCAAAATATGAAAAATATGCTTAGTATAAAACAATGGGTCATCTTTGGACAATATGTGCCCTTTAATATTTTATCGTTTCTATCTCTCTCAGATGCATTGTTCTTTGGTATGATTATTTTCCACAGAATATTGCAACCACTGAGGAGTGATGGGATCACTGGCATCACCTGCAGTATATTGTACCCAGAATCTTGATAATATAGCTCAGCACTTAAATATATGGCCAGGGCTCATGTTTTTGAATCATGAGTCACATCATATATTTTCCTCTTTTCTAAGATCTTTCTTTTGTATGACTGCTACTTTCTTTTACTCTTGAAATCTCTTTCCTATGCCTGCAGACAAAACAAACCGCACTATTCAGGAAAAAAAATAGCAGAAAAGCAGATTACCAGCCTTATAAAGCATTCTCTATTATTGTGAGGCATCATTCAATGTCAATAACATGAAAGGAGTTTAATGCTTTTCACTATATATATAGCTATTCAAAAAGTAATACATGGAGATAAAAATGAACAAGCATTCCTGATTGAATTCTTTCTATTAGTGGGAAATATAGGTCTGGCATCAGAGCCTATAGACGGAAAATGTGTGAATAAGGCAAGATATTTATTTACTCAGCCATACGTGGCGATCCATATCGCATTCATGAACTTATTTACCTATGTTAAATGTGGATTTCAATATTAAATGGCTTATCCAGGATTAGAAAAATGCCCTTTATCTAGAAAGAGAGTTACTCTTCTCCATAGACTGTACCTCACTGACTTGAATGAAGATAAGATATTAGAAACAGTCATTAAAAGACCAATTGCATAACTATATGTAAGAGTAGCAGATACAACCACATATGTAGGGCAAGATAACCACAAACACTTGTCTTATCATCTTGTAAAGACCTGATTCACAAGGTCCTGTCGCAGGCCAGTATTAAGATGTATTTAAAGCCTTGGTGCTAAAAATCATTGGGATATTGTGTTTGTGTTTCCGTAAGGGTATGTGTGTAGAACTTGATGACAAAAGGAGCCAAGATCAAGGAAAGGCAAATAAATGTGTTTTTCTTTATCTGATATGGAATGTAATCAATTTTGGAGTCTTATTTAGAAGTTTGATCTTGGGTGTGATTAGGATGGGGGCATAGTCTGGCATATGACCCCTCACTTTCTAGTTATGCCTTTGCTGCACATGTGTGGTCTGCATCTACATGACAACCCCTTGTGGCTGTTCACAACATAAAATAGAAAAAGTATTGTATTTCAATAACTTTTCATGAGGGATAAGCTTATATATTATCTTTGAGTTAAGAAGGTTCCTTAAAGGGGTTTTCCCATATCAGTGTTTCAGCAGTCTGCCTGCAGTGTCCTCTTGCTGAACAGGACACACAATACTTCTTCAGATCAGATAATATGCAGATTCTTGTACAGAATGTACTCAGTGTTATTGTTGTGTTTACATAGAGAGATAACAGACAGGGCTTTATCAGCAAAACTGCAATTAGCTGAATGATTGGCTTGGACTGATTAAGTGACGTCACTTGTCCTATCTCCCAGGTCCAAGGTTAGAGCAACGCTATGCAAACAATAGGAGGAATAAATTCACATAGAAGAAGAATAGAGTAGAATTTCTAAAGCAATATATTTAGGAAAAGGTTTCAATCTACATAAGCTACCAGTATAGATAGGATCTTTGAGACGGGAAAACTCCTTTAAAGAGCTCCATTTAATTTTGCCATGCCAAAGAAATAGTTACTGTATGTGCCTTATATGCTGGAAATTGCAGTAATGGTGCCTCCAACTAATAAAAAGAAAAAACACTGGGAGTTGCTGGATATCAACAGTTTGCTAAATTCCATTATGGTTTTAGGGTAGAACCAGATCTGCAATATATTTAAAGAGTTATAGAAGATGGGCTGATGTACTAACCCCATCTATATTTAGATTGAGACTAGCAGCCTACAGTGTGCTTCTTTCCTGGTAAGTGTCACCCATGCAAGAAATGTCTGAAACGAGGGGCCACACAGTGGCTCAGTGGTTAGCACTGCAGCCTTGCAGCGCTGGGTCCTGGTGTTCGAATCCCGCCAAGTGCAAAAAACCATCTGCAAGGAGTTTGTATGTTCTCCCTGTGTTTGCATGGATTTCCATCCCATATTCCAAAAAAAAAAAAACCAACATACTGATAGGGAATAAAAAATCTACATTGCGAGCCCTATGTGGGGCTCACAATCTATATTATAACATTTTTATTTTTTTTTTAACCAAATTGAGGGGTTGTCATTTAGCTTAGTTACTATCCCCTGTATACAGGGTGGGCCATTTATATGGATAAACCTAAATAAAATGGGCATGGTTGGTGATATTGACTTACTATTTGTGGCACGTTAGTATATGGGAGGGGGAAACTTTTCAAGATGGGTGGTAACCATGGCAGCCATTTTGAACTTGGCCATTTTGGATCCAATTTGAGCTTTTTTCCAATGGGAAGAGGGTCATGTGACCATTCCCATTTTACTTAGGTGTATCCATATACAGTATATGATAAATGGACCACCCTGTACATATATATATATATATATATATATATATATATATATATATATATATAGATATATATATATATATATATATCATAGATAATTCTGGCACATTAGCTTTTAGCTTAGTAACTATCCCCTGTATGTATATAATACATAGATAATTCTGACATGTCTAGCTTTGTAACTATCCCCTGTATGTATATAACACATCAACAATAACTACATACAAATATAAATGTGACTTCCTTGTAAACTCTACATGCTCTTTAATATAATGTCTGCAGATGAAACCTTTCCATTTTATTCTCTGTATTTACCATTACACTGACCAGCCAATGCTATTTCACAATGCTACTCTCAATAATGCTTAGCACTGAGTTCACAAAATACAGTAGCTTTACATAAAACAATTACTTTGACTTGATGCCTAGATGGAGACATACAGTACACAGAAGTGAGAAATGCCGCATACATGCACAAGAGAGAATTTTCCATAGCAGGATCTTATTTTCCACACTCTTAAACATGCATGAGGAATATGCTGCCTATTTATAAATGTATAAAAAATTAATTTCACGTTTCACATTCAGGCTGTAAGCAGAACGTAATACACAAGGCAATAAAGCACAAGAACATGAGAGATATTTATATATACTGATAGCAAATACATGTTTGGGAAATAAAATATATATATACAGTAAATACATATATATATTTCATTTTATGCAATAGATATGAATTATATAGTGTATCAGTAATGTTTTATATATTTTTTAATGCAAGAGACAAAATAGAGCTATACATCAAGCCACTCCTACAACAATAAGCCCTTATAAAACTAGGTAAAACAACAGAAAAAGGGTCAGTTATTAATGTGTTTTATATGTTAATATGATCATAATGAAAAGCAAAGTACAGCATATAAAGTGAAATACCTTGTACATCTAGCTCATGTTCTGCTACATCTAAAACTGCAAGTATGGACCTGGCCAAATGCTTATTATATCAGAAATTTATCAAATATAACCGCTCAAAAAATATTTTTCCTGTCTTTTGGTTCAAAACTATTTCCTAAAACAATGGAATCCATATAGATGTTAGTTTCCATCTATCCTCTAAGCAGGAAAGGGCACGTAGGTGTGAACTAACCCTTAATGTGTAAAGCATGTTTGCTTTATAGTTAATTTTCTGTCTGTAAATTTGAGAAGAGAGAAAGTAGAACGCAGTGCACCAAAGGATTATTGGAGGTCTCTACGTGCTTATGCACTTCTAATGCAAGTAGAGACAATGACCTTCTCCTTAACTTTTGGTCAAATTCTTATCTTGTTCTTATTGTTCAGGTTTGATTGACAGATAACGCCAAATTCTTACAAAAAAAATTTAATATGAGTTTTTGGTGCATTTTAACTTGAGATGGCTAACTTAGTCAAGAGACCTCTGAATGTATACATCGTATCTATCAAAGTTTAACTTCTCGCTGTAGAAGTCCCATTCAACCAGATACATCACTACTTGTTAATCCATCACAATGAAAGACCAATGACATAGGGCTGGTATTTAAGCAGAAAGTGAAGAGCACAAAGATCTATAAGGATTCATTGTCTGGCTTAAATATTCAACACGTTCTCCATTTCTCCAACGGTTGGAACATTTCTCACAGTGTATATCAGGCATGCATATCAAGGGACCAACTGATAGCTGCATACATTTCACTTGTCAGTTTATACATTACTATACTGGCTTGCAAAGCACAACCAACTCAAAGACTAAAATAACGTACAAGACTTTGAAAAAAGTTAAGGTTGCCTAGTTTTCCCTAATATTATCCATAAAATTGTACCATTTGCATAAAAAAAGAATATAATGGACATACAGAATTTGTAATGGGAATGACATAAAAGGCAGGATGTGACCTACATAAAGAGCAAGATTCCAGATTTCCATGTCTTTCTTTGACAATGACATACAATAGGTTTCTAGAATGTAAAGAAACTACATAAATTAGATTGTGTAAATTTAGAATCTCAGTGTTTTTAATTGAGCATATTCGTTGTCAGAAAAGGGCAATAATAAGTAACTTGCCCTCTCGTGTAATTTGATTCTATATAATCTTTTGTTTAATCATGGCTTTAGCAATATCACAAACTGTTTGCAAGTAATTCTATATACTTAACAAACATACTCTCCTCTTGACCTCAATTTAAGTTGATCACAGCGATGGCTGTTTGGTGATTCTCGTATTAAAAGTGCTCTGTATGTATGTATACATCTTGCAAACTGGGTGGTTATTAGGCACAAGATTCCTATAATTGAGCGTATATAATGATAGGATACAGCACACAAAGTGGTATACATGCAATACTAGCAATGTAGTTTCTTTCAACCGAAATGGTCTATGCAAACGTTATACGAAATAATGAAAGGAAGGCTGGCTATAATGTTCAAACTGTTATAAAACAATGTAATAATATCATAGTAAATGATAAGAAAATAATAGAATGTATTAGAAAATTGTTTTCCATTAATACATTCTCTCTTTAACCTACAAACGACCTATCCTATACACACAACCTCTACTGTACATATAACAACCTAATCTATATCATTTTATTCGCCTCCTCACACTCTTGTATACAGACAGACTTCACTCGTGCCTCTCGTCTCTTCTTGAACTCCCTTCCTATTTCCAATCAACATTTTCAACCCTTAAGGCTGAGGCCCTACATTGCAAAACCACAGCAAAATCTGCAACAAAAAAGCAGAGTTTACGCAATGTGGTGCCTCAGTCTTAAACTGACAATCCAGCCTCCATATTACTAAGGCTCATTCACCTCAGGATATGTGTATCAATTACCTGACAATTATATAATTCCCAGTTTGTTTAACATTCTATACTTTATTAATATTCTGCCCTAGCTGAAATGGACACTAGCTTCTATCTACTGACTATGAGCAAGAGCTCTAAAAATAAGTATCAGGTAATCTTATTTCGTAGGTACTGAAATAATTCTAAGCTCCTGACTGTGCATGTCAGTCAGCCAAATGGGAGAGGCCACAGGAAAACGGCTGATTGCGCCAACTGTGCATGTCCGTCGGCCATTTTCCTGTGGCCTCTCCCATTCACCCACAGGAAAATGGCTGACAGACATGCGCAGTTGGTGCTTTGGAATGAAGAGAAGAAGAGCCGCATGAGAAGAAGATGGAGGCGGAGAAGAAGACAGAGACCGTCACTGGAGAGTTTTCAAACAGCACAGGGAAACGCCCCAAGTGCTGCGAGAATACTCATTTACATAAGGAAAAGAGAAGATATTTCTAAGGAACGGCAGCGTGGATCAGAATAATAAAGGTAAGAGAATAATAGACTTTGTTAAGGCTATTCATACGTGTATTTAGAAAGGGATTCTAGTGACAGAATCCCTTTAAAGCCATAATCGGAATTTGCAGAAGGGTATCTTAAGGATAAGCTATAAAACAAAAGAGATATGACAAAACAGAAACAAAATGACTTCACTATTGCTTTTCAGAGCTTACAGATATGGCACATTTAATAATACATTGCCAGATATTTGTTCTGTTTTGTGACCTTTCGGCCTTAAAACCTATAATTTGTATTGCTATTCTATTTTCTGTGCACTTTATCAAGTGGTGTGGAATTGACTGACAAGTAGTTACTATGTCGCAAAGCATATAAAGCATTACACAAACTCATTTTCTAGCTTCTACTTTGTGTAATGCAATGTCATGCTGTTAAATGCAACCTAGCAGAAAATGGACACAGTTTACTGACTATACTAATTTTTTCTTTAAAGTGTATTTTTGTTTTAGCTTCATCTATTGACTCTAAACCATGAAAATAATAACCAAGAAATTGATAGAAGGCTGTCGTATTAGTAAACCCAGTACACAGTAGGGTTTCATTTTTGGCAGTTATTTTGACAATCCCAAATTTTCTGTCTAAACACCAACCAACTTACTATTATTAAGGATTTGGTTAGAATTCTTTACAAACAGCTCTCAATGATTAAAAACATGAAATATTCCATTCTGCTGCTCCCATTCATACGATGTCCCAACGACAATAGCTGAGATAGGACTTGGGAAATGCAGGAATGGGAGTAGCGGGGGATCATGAGCGGAGAATCGCTTCTTCTATTGCTATTTGTAAACAAAATTTGTTTCTGGAAGACCCTTATGAGATTACAAATGACAGCATCTAACATTCTGCTCTTATATTGTTAAACATATGAAAAACCTATAAACTCCTGAATGCTCCTTGAAAAACGGTCTAAGGCTGCCTTCACACGGAGTAACGCTGGGCATGTAAAAATCCTCATTCACAGCCGTACACGCGAGCGCTGCGGAAGGCTCCCGAACACTTCCCATTCACAATGGGAGCGCTAGTAAAGCCAGCGTTATGAGCGCTCCCATTGAAGTTATTGGGAAGTGTTCGGGAGCCTTCCGCAGCGCTCGCGTGTACGGCTGTGAATGAGGATTTTTACAAGCCCGGCGTTACTCCGTGTGAAGGCTCCCTTAGACTGAGGAGCTACCTTGCAGAAAAGCTTATTTTCTTGTTTTATATTTTGGTGTGATTTTTGAGCCAAAGCCAGGAGTGGATTGGGCAGAATGAAGAGGTATAAGAACTTCCTATATATTTCTCATTCCTTTTGTAGCTACTTTTTGATCAAAACATGGTGCCTTAGCCTAAACCAATAACATTATAAGATTCCATTCAGATCACATTTTTTACGTTTATGGAATGCAAAAAAAAAAAAAAATGGATGCAAATGTATGCATTTTGTCGATTCTTTTACCTAGTATACGATACTTTTGATGTTAAAAAAAATTACAGATGCTTGACATCTGTCATGAAACCGTTTTTCCTAACAGACCCAAAAGTCCTGCACATAGGATTTTTTGTCCACAAAAAACGTCCAAAACAGACATGTGACGGATTTGGTGTAAACGGACACTAATGGACGCAAGATAAAATTCCATTGAAATGAATGGAAGTTTTAACGAATTTTTGAAGGTTCAACTAGTGTCCATTGCTAAAATCTTGTAACGGACAATGGCAACAGACACCACTGATGGTCAACAACGGTAGTGTGAACGTCCCCCTAGACCATTTTTAAACTGTATCTGATCATATTGTCATGTGCTGGATGATAAATGTGGCCCATCCTTAGACTGTCTAGTCTGAGTTTACAACTCCACTTGGCTTACTTTGAGTCAGAATTTTACTACAAATTTTTGGAGCACTTGGGGCATGTATTTTTGCATCTCGAGCTTCATCTCTTTTCACCTAAGCACACACACCCTTGTCTAGCTATTTGGAGAAAATAGTCTAAAACTAGATGCTCCCAAAATTCACCTAAAATGTGCTAAAAATTCAACTAAGTGCCAGGCATACACCACTTAAGATTCATGGTACATCTCAATTCAGCTTCGTTGATTATTACTTACTACTGGGGTTGAGTCGATCTTGAGATTTCAGGATTGTTTTTAAAATCTGATTTCCGATCATTTTCCATCCGATCCCGGTCACGATCATGAAATTTACTTGATCACCGATCGGAATCTGATCTTTTCCAATCTCGGTCACTCAGCCCTACTTACTACATATTAATTGCTGCATTGCTTTTTGCTAGCAGACAGAAGTACAGAGACTCAATGGCCACATGACAAATATAATAAGAAATACAGATTCCTTTAAAAATATAATAATAATGGAATAACATGCATCTAATTGCTAACAATCCGCTGATTGACATTGTAAATTAATAGGAATTGTCTTTAAAAAAAAAAAAAAAAAAACAGAAATTCTTGTTCTTTCAAAATAATAGTAACATAATAAAAGATGATCATTTCTAAATAATCAGAAAATGTATTCATTTCCAATAAAGGTTGTGTGATCTCACATTCTTCAATAGCAACTACTGTAGTCTGCCGTGGGCTGCTAAGTAACATGTTCTTTTCAATCAGCAGTGGTTTTTGGATAACAGATGGGAACTAGTTATTGAGAAGTAGGCAAAAAGTGACATGGACTCTAGTGATTTGTGGACAAACAAAAGTTCCAGTGAAAATAATGCTGATGACTATGGATTCTTCTGTGTAGTCTTAGTGGTTAAAGAGCAAATGCATTGCCGCTGTATTAAAAGTCAAAGGTGTAAACTATTATATAGAATGGTATTACAGGGAAGTAAAAACACAAAAAAGTTTGGGCTGTTTATTAAATGGTCATATACTACAGAGTGGGCCATAAGTATGGATACACCCAGGGTGGGCCATAAGTATGGATAAACCCAGATAAAATGGAAGTGGTTGCTGTAATCACCTTACCATTTGTGACATATTAGTACATGGGAGGGGGAGAAACATTTGAGGCTGGGTGACACCCATGGTGGCCATCTGCACAGCTGCCATTTTTTACTCAACTTTACTTTTCAATGGGAAGGGGGCCAAATGGTTCCTCCCTCCCATGTACTAATATGCCATAAATGATAAGGTGATATCAGCAACCACTTCCATTTTATCTGGGTGTATCCATTCTTATGGCCCACCCTGAATATGTGCACACACACTGGACTACATTTATTAGTGCTGTTTAACATTTAGGCTAGGGCTACATGGCCACATTTGTTGTGCGACTTAAATAGCACTAAAGTTGCATGGCAAAAAAAGCAATTCATTTCTATACTGTTGCATATGACATGTTGTGACTGCAACACGATAGACGCTCTACAATGCATCTGGATGTCTAACTTTACGTCACATGTCATGTGACATGTGACACCACTCCCATAATCCCTATTATCACTCATGACTATAACTGTTGTCTTTACAATTTTGGTTGTAATTTTGCTTGTCTATTAGTGCAGGTGTAGACATATATATATATATATATATATATATATATATATATATATATATATATATATAAAAGAAGTTGCATATACTGTACATGTGACTTTTTTCTCATGATTTTAGTCACGTGATCAATGTTGCTCAAGCCTTAGATAACATAAACATCAATGTGTAGTCAGAAAATTCCTAAATCTAGCATGTGGTTTCATAGATTTGGAACATAAAAACTTTTTCCGTGTTTATGCCACCTCTTATATGGTAAACCTTAGACAATAATTATGCTTAGAAAACTGGCTTAGCCCAGTAATAAATCTGGTACATTTTACAACTCTACAAAATTGCACCTCCATTTATTGACACTTTAGATTGTGTGTTTAGAAAAGGACACATACCTGTTCTTTTTGGTGCGATTAAAATGAATCAATGTGTCAAAATTGATTTTTGCCAAAATTATGGCCCTACTAATGCTGGAATTCTAGTGCAACAAAAACGGTAGCCTAGTCAAAACCTTCTGTCCCTGACATGTCTGCAACTGAAGACGCAAGATCTGAGATTTTTGGGTGTTCTTTTTTCAAGCATATACTTTAGCCTTGGAGCTTGTACTCCCTACTTCTCTCTATAAGTTGTTATTACTATAACAAAATGAAGTCAATTCTTGGGGATTTTTAACTTGCCATGAGTGAAGCATTAGTGTATAAATAAGAGACTGGGGCCTATAGCAAATATACAATTGGCTCTATTTCATGGAACCAAGACAAAAGAGGTTGGTGCTGGCCAAGCATTTCCATGACCCTTCTTCCCTTACCATTTGCTTACTTACAATACAATTCTTTCTGCACAGGGAAGTCCTGAACAGTCTTTCATCACCCAATAGCATAGAAAATGTTACCAACCCCTCTCTCAAAAACAGTAGGGCAGCACAGAAGTTGTATATACACCAAACAGTGGGATATTTTTAATGAAGACAATTTGCAAAGTTGCTTTTCTTATATTGTTGTTACCTTAGAGCAAAGGAGACACTGGGAACAAAATGTAAAAAGTATATCTACAGTGCAGTAGTGGAACTCATTTTGATCTTAGGTAAGTTTGAAAGAACAAAACAATATGTTGCAGCTTCAATCTCACTCCTAAAATGATAGAGCTGGGATTCAGATGTTCACAGTTTAAATTGCAATGTAAAATATGTACACATAGCAACATTATAACAAACCACAGAGGATTTTTTTACAGTTCCACTAGAACCAGTAAAACAAAAATTCAATTTATATATCGTATAATATATAAAATCCAAAATAATAAAACAAATAATGTCTCAGTGTCTAAGGGAAAGACTTTCTTTAAAAAAAAAAAGGGGTCTTAGTTGTGTGTCAATTTTTTACATTAGTATAGAAAATTTAAATAACAGAAATAAGGCAGTTTATGAAGATTTAGTGTTTTTATATTTGAATTTGTTTTAATGATCTTAACCATAATCCATGAGAAAATAGCATCTGTCCATATGGAACAAAAAGTGTGCAGCACAGTCTACAGTACATAGCAGAATAGAATAAATGCGAGATATGAAAGAGTTCCTTCCAAGTATTGTGAATGAGTCACTAAATAAACTAAAAGTAGACAAAAAGCCATTGGTAATGCTCCATGAACATGACACAGCAGATACTAAGGACGTGTAGGCACTCTTTGTGTCACCATATTGGATACTATATTTTTCCCTAGATACAATGCTTCTAGGAAAGAATGCCTCCATAATACTGAGTTCATTGGAGAATGCAATATTAGATTTCAAAGGTGAATCCTGATAAAAAAAAAGTTGTTGTTCCAAATCATCAAAAAACAAACTATAACTTCCATAACATTTAGACTGAACATTAGACCCTTGATATATAAATATGTTGTGTCACAATTGGAATCATGAAATGTAAAGCACGACATTCCCACATCCTCTATTAGTAATACAGCAGCGGAGTTATATGTTACCAAAAGTTCACCTACAGTATGCAATAGCTTTGGAAGACAAACCATGAACTTAGGAAATTAAAATTAATAAGCCATACACTTAAGGTGGAGATTCAGAAAATGAATTGAAAGTTCTAGGGAAAGTCTACTAAGCATCAAAGATCAAAGTGAAAAAATATCCTTACCAAGTACCCCAAGGCGATAGTTTACGGTGATGACTATAACATTTCCATAACTTGCTAGGACACTTCCATCAAACAAATTACCAGTGCCTTCCATATAGGAACCACCATGAATATAGACCATCACAGGCTTGGGACCTCCACTATCTCTGATGTCTGGAAAAGAAAACATGTTTAAATATATGTGTGTCACTTTATTGGCGCTAAAAGAGACATTAGTTTATCCATTGGTTGATGTTTCTTAAGAGATAACAAAGTTTTATGTTTTAATTGTTCCACAATGTAGAGATTCTATAAATACACTGTTTTCTATGGGTTAGATAGATGCTTTAAAAGGGTCCTGTTTTTAAGGACAATTATTACACTTATTATTTATTGAAGTAGTAAATTGTTAATTTCCAGTTTTCAATGTGAATTTCTTATAAAGTAGATTACATTACAATGTGTACTTTGTAAAAGCATGCCGTTCTTAGCTCTAGCAATCTGTGCTAAATAATTATTTTCTATAGCTTAGCTATGACCCATCTGATTCATTGCTCCAAATCCCCTATATAGGATTAGAGTACAGAATTTTCTGGTTACCTACAGCTGCACAAAAGGATCATAGATGTATTGTATGGTATTGTATAATACTGTACAATGTATTTTAGAAAGATATAATTTTATATATGACTTTTAGGTATATTTGTATTAACAAAGGGTCATAACTGTATTACAAAAAAGTCATAATAACCTCATCAATCCCCAGACACTCCCATTTCAGTTTTTCCCACGACTCCTTCTGGTCTCTACTACCTGGTGCAGTAGAAACAGGACAGATTCTTGGACAGGTGAATGATGTGAATCAATTTCATATTTTTTAATTTTTATTTAAGAATGGAATCAAAATAACAGACACTATAAAAATACAAATTAACAAATTAAGTGTTACATCCAAAGGGAACATTTAGTATTTGATTAAATACTCAAAATATTGAATTTAAACTTTATTTCATTTTTTTTATATTGTCAGAGGTTTGAATGAAACTGAACATGATAACAGCTTGAATAATTTTGTTGAAAAGGTAGATTAATATTAGTTAATATTTGCGCTATAATTATACATTTGCATGTTTTATTACTACTACTGTTATGATATATATTTTTTTTATTTACTCTGACACTTGTTTTTAATTTTATATTTATCAATTATGTCAATGCCCAATCTGTTGTCCACAATTTAGGGCAGAAGGGAATCTTTCTAGTAAAATTGTCTTTTTCGTCTACGAATCACTGCCATAATACAATAGCTTTAATTACAAGTGGGAGACAACTATAAACCTGGTCATATGTCAAGTGGAAAACTGTATAAGGCTGGGGCCCCACATTGCGGAAACGCAGCTTTTTTTTGTTGCAGATTTTGTTGTGTTTTTTTGAGCCAAAGCCAGAAGTGGATTGAGCAGAAGGGAGAAATATGAGAGCTTCCTATATATTTCCAATTCCTTGTGTAGCCATTCTTGGCTTTGGCTAAAAAAAAAAAAACGCAACAAAATCTGCAACAAAAAAAGCTGCATTTCTGCAATGTGGGGCCTTAGTCTAAGTACAGATTCCACATGACCCATGAAGAAATAGATATAGACTTGCACATGACATACTGCAGCGGGTATCTACATGGATTACAGTTCAGTATGTTTTAATAGAAGTAAGGTATATAAATTCTTATATACCTCAATATTCATAAAGTAATTTTCAATATGATTTACATTAAAAGTATGAAACATCTATATTAAGTTTTTGGCCTGTCTTAATAATATTGTGAGTGGCAAAATAAAGCTGAGGATTTACTAAACATCACCTGTTGATAATTTCGTTTTCGTGATTGTGACATTAATATGATTAAGGATTGAAAGATAAATTATTAATCTGAAATCATTAGCTGCATGTTCACAGCAGAATTGTACACTGCTAATTGTATGCTTGGAGGTAACACAGAGGGAGATTGTTTCAGAACTCTTCCTTAATTAAAATTACATAGAATTACAGAGTACCCACTGAGAACAGTAATGAAATGTTAGTACTACAGTTAAACTAGTTAGGCATCATAGAGTACTTACAAAATAGTTGTTTATTCCAGATCTGGGGTAAATTTTCCTATTCTCTAACCAGTACATGTTGTCTCGCTGCATGAAGATGTGTAAATCAGTGGAAACGACCATGTAATTAGATTCTTATGGGTACACTCTTCAACCTGTCACTGAAGACAAGCTAGAAAACCACTGAGCTTCATTTGCTATGTCAACTAGATCCAATATAATTGATTGGTTCCTGATCGCTATCATTTTATAAAAATTCCTGGTGTACGAAGGACGCAAGTATTATATGGCTTTAATCGGTTTTGGCACATGGAATATTCTTAAAAAGAGGAAAAAATACCTTCATATGATTTACATTAAATTTAATGAAGCTCACAACGGTAAATGGAAATCCTGATCTATATTAAATGAAAAGTTGAGTGAGGTCTTTCAATATTGTAGTTATACATATGTATAAATAGACAGGTAGAAGTTATGTCCTATTAAATATTTATAATAGAGGGGAGTACCTCAGTCTTATAGGGTTAGTCTCATGAACATAATCATATTTATATTTGCAGATAATTACAAGTTAAACATTTTTGCAAATATACGTAGTTAACAATTCTGCAGAGTTTTAAAGCTTTTCTCTAACTATCTTAGTGGTCACAGTCTGTTGTGTTGATCAGTTGCCAATGCATACAACTACAAATGCAAAAACTTTCTATGGTCTAGGACTTGTCAGGAACCCAGTAATGATTTTAATGATTTTCTTATTGTAGGAGGATCATCAGACCGGGACACGACATGCATGAGAAGATATCCCGGCCACAATAAGGAAATCATGGCAGATTTTCTGACGTTAGAAAGTGCCTACATTCATGGTCATATCCACCGGCAACAGATCAAGACAACAAGTCTATGACCATAAGATATTTTGAGAAAATCTTTAAAACTCTTCAAAATATTTAATTACTTATATTTGCAAAAATGTTTAACTTTTAATTATCTACAAGTTTAAAAATAATTATGTTCATCGGAATACCACTTTAACTCTAAAATTATATATATACACAGTCCAGTCATATTAATGTGACCACCACCTACTTTTGACCTCAACGTTACATAACCAATTGCAGAAGGAACATGTCATCAGCCATCTGGATGCACCAATCATTGTGGAAGGCACAATGGATCAACACAAGTATGCATCTATCCTTGCGGACCATGTTCACCCCTACATGTGAATTGTTTTTCCTCAGGATGATGGCATCTACTAGCAGGACAATGCAACGTGTCATAAAGCTCACAGTGTACGTGCGTGGTTTGAGGAGCACCAGGATGAGTTTACCATACTCCCTTGGCCAGCAAATTCACCGGACTTGAACCCAGTCGAGAATCTGTGGAACCACCTCGATCGGGTTGTTCGCGCCATGGATGCTCAACCGCGTAACCTAGCGCAGATGGCCACGGCACTGGAATTGGCATGGCTCAACATCCCAGTGAACATCACCACAACAACCGCTTTCTTCCTGCATGTCTCACAGTGGTCTGCTCTGCGAAAGGTGGTTATTCTGGATTTTGACAGATGGTCACATTAATGTGACTGGAGTGTGTACTATATTTACAAAAAGTTGGCAGTACTTTTGACTATAAATCTTATATTATCTACAAAGTATATTTACATAGTATATATCTAACAATATATCTATACTTCTATAGTTTATACTTATATTAAACTATCAGTTTAACCTGAAACTGATAACTTGCTGCAGGGTGATATTTTATCACAGAACATACAGCAATTGAAAAGCCACTAAAAAGTTGAAGTTAAAGTTCTGAGCCACATTGTAGTTAAATTAAACCTTGATTGATCTAAGATCCTATACAGAAATATATATACATTTAATTTTGAATGTACAAATAAATTTGCTTCTAGATTGGATGTGTTGGTATATGAATATTTTTGGTCAAAGATGGGCTACAAAAATATCTATCTTAAGAAACATCAAACCTTTGGATAATGAAATATATTATTTCAAAATCATTTGTTTGAAAATAAAAGACAGCACCACGTATTCTCATTAGCAATATCCAAATTAATATATTCAGGGAATGTTAGAAGACATGCAAAAAAAGGGTATGTTGAGAGACTTAAAACAGTGTTAGTTCAAAGATTTCACAAAATATATTCAAGAAGTGGGATGTAAGTTATCAAAAATTCTTGTCAAGAAAACAAGAAGAGCTTTGGTGTACACACTTACTGTTTGCATAAAAATGTAAAACGCAACAACATTCAGTCGAGAAAAAAATGTAGAAAAAAATATAAAACAAGCAAGAAGACAAAACACATCAATCAAAAAATGGGATAAAAAGAAAAAAAACTCTTCAAAATAGAGACAAGAAGTCAAGAAAAAGTAAAGGAGATATATTTGCAGGGATTCCTTGTCATGCAAATCGGTTTGGTGGCAAAAAATACCTTCATCTTCAGCACCTTCATTATCACCTAAATCATCTGTCTGTTTCTTTGTAAGGGGACCTAGGATTGAGAATGAAAACATGGAGCAAAACAGTTCAAGAATATAGTATATCAAAAAAAAATGAAAAACATCAAAATAAAACATCCCCAACATATTCAAAAAGACAAAAAGATTTGAATGTGCTTTTCTAAACTAATTCTACAATAGTAACCTCGGATTTGTTACCTTAAACCAAAAATTATTTCAAATTTACTAGAAATAGTATTGCATAAGATAAGATGGCAATAAAAAGTGAAGCCTGACTACTATATATATTGATATTGTGACAAAAAAAAACCATTGTGCACATTGTAATAAAAACATAGTGAAACAATTGTTACATAGTAACATTAATAAGTTTGCAAACTTTATAAAAAGTTTGAAAACTGTTATGCATATCGTTGATATGGTAAATTCATAAAAAAATATTTGTATTATTAGGTTAAATTAGCAAAGCAGCCACATTATCCAAATACACAGATAACCACAAAGAAAGATTAGAAAGGGTTTCAGGCCCTCACATGTCGAAGCGGCAGCAAATGACGTGTTGTGTGAAAACATTTGGCATGCATAAAACAATATCAACAACAAAGATGCTCAAGTTAGTACTAGCTGCAGGAGGAAAAAAAACACGACCATCTCATGCATAAAAAATAGCACTACAAAGCAAGTGGAAGATGAAAAGGTGGATGTCAATAGCTTTTTATCAAGAAACATGCATTGCGTCAACACACAGTCCACAAGGAAAAACTGGCATTGTTCAGTAAATATACTTTCTAGCTGACAAGATGATGTATCTTAAAAAATGCTAAAACTCCTCAGGATAATAGAAGCGTAATATATCACCAGGTTCTTTCATATTACGTCTCTAAAAACTCCATCTTAAACTAAAGCTACGGACTAGATGTTTTTAGATTCGCCTTGGGCTAATGGTATCCAAAAAATATATTTTCTCAATCAAATGTTATGTAAACATTAATATTCCATCCAACCACAAGGTTAACATCACAGGCTACACCATTGCCTTGAAGTATGGAATGTTTGTTCTTGAAATTGAGATTTTAATTATTTAAAGAAATTTGTATAGGTATTGCAAGTGTTTTGGCTGTAAATCTTTTTTCACAGTATGTCACTGAAAAAGAAATAAAGAGAAATATGATTAGACCACCGTAAAAAAAACACCATAGGCTACATCCGACTACACATATATCATACACAAGCTCCTGTTGGTAGGATGGATTCCGAATACGTACTCGACAACACGTTCCTCCTGGCATTTTTATAAATATATTTTTGCTGTCATCTCGGTGACAATAATCATGTATTATTTAGCTCCATATAAACAGTGTTAAAGCTCATATTTTACTTTACGAAAAAGATAAGAGGACTTTAGAGACATTTAAATTAAAATGATTGTCGACAATGAAAGCGAGATGAAAGGACGGCGGAATGCTAAATATTAACTGATGCATTCGCAGTTGAGTATTTAACTAGTGTAAATGTAAAGGATGAAGATACAAAACATTTCCCTTGTACAAAACAACTGTGAAATATATTAAAGTGCTTATGGTGTTTAAAGGAACGCTAAAGTTAGGGAAAAAAATCATAAAAATAAATAGGAAGTAGAATTGCTCTCACTATATGGGCAGCTTGCAACACTTTCTGCATGATCCAGACATAAACACTCTCATAAAAACTTCAGATTACACATGGGTGACTCTATATTCACATGAATATTGACCACATGACAGCTGGTTTTTAATGACTGCTACAGAGTTGCGTTAAATTCAATGCATGTGAATAGGAGATATTCACATGACTGAAAAAATGGAACACTACCTATTTTTGTCCGTTTCCATGGATCTCACCATACACTCAGATGTATGAAGGATTTGTAAAAAGGGGCCCCTTAGAGTGCAAAATGGCCACAAAAAATGTATGTTTTTACAGCCATTCTCTTCCAACAGTTGTATGAATGTAGTCTTAGTATTCTGCTAACCAGGTCCATCTTTGACTGGTGGCTTTCCTAAAGGGCAGAGCCCAACATTCATGTGTCCTACTCTAGACAGTCCATATTAAGCAGACTTTTGCTGCAGTTAGAAGTCTTAAAGTCAGGTAAGGGCTCGTTCACATCTGCGCCCCGGGTCTCCGTTATGCAGATTTCCATTTCCTTCCCGAATGTGGGCAGGAGAAGGAAACCTGCAGTCATTTTACAAACCCTTTCATTTGAATGGGTTTGAAAAGTGTCCGTCCGTAGCGCCTGTGAGCGTTCTATATATTTAATGATTCTTAAAACATAAAGAAACTTTTATTTTTTAGGAGGGCCATCAGTTTTTCCATACATTTTCCCATATATTTTTTCCAACTGGATTGGATTGTATAAACTATTGTACATGCAGAAATAGACAACTGAACCTCTTTCATAATGTAGTTCACATCTATGCATACAAAATATTGTTGTACCACAAGCAGTGATTCTTTACACCGGCCAAGTTACTGTATGGAGGAACATATATCTTTTCCTAACTAAAGTAGATCTTGTTGTAGTACATAACGCAACAACCATGGCACTTTTTAGGTTAGGTACACCCCAATGTCAGACATGTGCAAAAGCTGGACAATGTTTTGTGATCTGAAAATTACCATGAGAATATACTTATAGAACTAGTTAATACTATGCCTACTTAGTAGCTGTATGGTGGATGCAGTATACACCTTAGGCTGCATTCACATGGAGTAAACGCTGGCGTTTTTTGTGTGTTTTTTGCACATAGCGCCGCGTTTACGCCGCGTTTACGCCGCGTAGCGTCGCGTTAACGCCGCGTATACGCCGCGTTAACGCCGCGCTATTTAGCGGTGGCGTTGCCCGGCGTTAACGCGGCGTATACGCGGCGTTAACGCGACGCTACGCGGCGTAAACGCGGCGCTATGTGCAAAAAACACACAAAAAACGCCAGCGTTTACTCCATGTGAATGCAGCCTTAAACAGATCATTTTACTGATAATAGAACAACTATTTTTTATGCAAAGTGACTTGCACGGCATAAAAATAAATAAATTTGTTGAAAATATTAATTACAGGATTCTTGTTTTGCAGCATTTAACAATAGAAGATAATTATTATTTTCCAGGAAGATAATAACAACTAATGACAGAGTGGTTTAATTTATTAATTAGTACTTCAGAAAATGAACATTCTTGACATCTAAGACTTGATGTACAAATATATTTTAAAAAACGCTGCCACTACAGATTTAAGTACTACAATTGAGATCATGTAGTTAGTTGAGCGGTTACCATATAAATTTGCAACCATATCCTAAGTGCGCTATTGATGAAACCAGGACTGTAGACAAGGTTCTTCATTGACCTACCCTGCCTTTGCGCTATACTGAATGAAGGAAATTTATAAAGAATGTCATTTGCCATGCCAGTCTTAATCCATTCCCCCCACTGGCACTAGACAAACCATTAAGATTATAAGAATAATGAAGAGAATTGATCTATGCTTGTCCATTTTTATGGCATGGACTACAGTAAATCTGACAGACCAAGACATTCTCAGTCTACCCTGATTTCTAAAAAGTAGAAAGTGGGGAACAGAACCAAAGGTGAACCACATCTTCGTCCAAATACAATTCCGTTGACTTAGATGGAATAGAAAAGTCCTCCTATGTCTAAGGTACCATATATCAAACAGGCTTAGGCTGGTCCCAAAAATCTGTGGTAAGCCCCAGAGGGCCATCAAAAGAAAATCCAATTTAGGCTAAGGCCTCACGTTGCGGAAACACAGCTTTTTTTGTTGCAGATTTTGTAGCAGTTTTTTAAGCCAAAGCCTGGACTAGATTGAGCAGAAGGGAGAAGTATAAGAGCTTTCTATATATTTCCGATACCATTTGTAGCTATTCTTGGCTTTGGCTCAAAAAAACACAACAAAATCTGCAACAAAAAAAACTGCATTTCTGCAACGTGGGGCCTCAGCCTTAAGTTGATTTTGCTGATAGTTGTAAGGCTTCTTTTTGCTCATAGTCTTGTTTGCGTTTTTTTTTATTTTATAGTAACATTATGTTGTGGGATTGTATGAGTTCTATAAGGGGAGTGACCTTTGGATTTAGTCTACTCTGTAGGGAGACAAAACAATCTGAGAAAATGTAGCTTTGCCTAGGTTTTTTGTCAACCAATCTTAAAGGCATAAGATGCTGAGTGCTAAGTAAGGTCTCCTGTACACAATGCAGAGAGCTGCTGAACGGCCCGATCACTACTGTACTACACTGACATAAGGCTGTGAGTCTAGAACAGTAATGATCAGGCCATTTGGGCGCTCACACCATCATATCTCACAAGGATACATTGAGTTCCATGCACATAGCTGCAATCAGTCCGGGAAATATAACTCTCATGCGGACCGTATTTACAGAACTGAATGTGGTCGTGTGCAGGAGGCATAAGGATCTGTTCACATTTTATTTTTGACATTAAAATACTAAAATACTAAAACATGGAAGAGTTCTTGATAGAAGTCAATTTAGTCTGCTAATATTTGTACAAAAATAAAGCCATGGAACCAATGTTGTTAACGTAAGCACAGACTATACACTCACCGGCCACTTTATTAGGTACACCATGCTAGTAACGGGTTGGACCCCCTTTTGCCTTCAGAACTGCCTCAATTCTTCGTGGCATAGATTCAACAAGGTGCTGGAAGCGTTCCTCAGAGATTTTGGTCCATATTGACATGATGGCATCACACAGTTGCCGCAGATTTGTCGGCTGCACATCCATGATGCGAATCTCCCGTTCCACCACATCCCAAAGATGCTCTATTGGATTGAGATCTGGTGACTGTGGAGGCCATTGGAGTACAGTGAACTCATTGTCATGTTCAAGAAACCAGTCTGAGATGATTCCAGCTTTATGACATGGCATTGCATTATCCTGCTGAAAGTAGCCATCAGATGTTGGGTACATTGTGGTCATAAAGGGATGGACATGGTCAGCAACAATACTCAGGTAGGCTTTGGCGTTGCAACGATGCTCAATTGGTACCAAGGGGCACAAAGAGTGCCAAGAAAATATTCCCCACACCATGACACCACCACCACCAGCCTGAACCGTTGATACAAGGCAGGATGGATCCATGCTTTCATGTTGTTGACGCCAAATTCTGACCCTACTATCCGAATGTCACAGCAGAAATCGAGACTCATCAGACCAGGCAACGTTTTTCCAATCTTCAATTGTCCAATTTCGATGAGCTTGTGCAAATTGTAGCCTCAGTTTCCTGTTCTTAGCTGAAAGGAGTGGCACCCGGTGTGGTCTTCTGCTGCTGTAGCCCATCTGCCTCAAAGTTCGACGTACTGTGCGTTCAGAGATGCTCTTGGTTGTAACGGGTGGCTATTTGAGTCACTGTTGCCTTTCTATCAGCTCAAACCAGTCTGGCCATTCTCCTCTGACCTCTGGCATCAACAACGCATTTCCGCCCACAGAACTGCCGCTCATTGGATGTTTTTTCTTTTTCGGACCATTCTCTGTAAACCCTAGATATGGTTGTGCGTGAAAATCCCAGTAGATCAGCAGTTTCTGAAATACTCAGACCAGCCCTTCTGGCACCAACAACCATGCCACGTTCAAAGGCACTCAAATCACCTTTCTTCCCCATACTGATGCTCGGTTTGAAGTGCAGGAGATTGTCTTGACCATGTCTACATGCCTAAATGCACTGAGTTGCTGCCATGTGATTGGCTGATTAGAAATTAAGTGTTAGCGAGCAGTTGGACAGGTGTACCTAATAAAGTGGCCGGTGAGTGTATATAATGACAGACTTTTTTGGTCAGAATTTTGAGGCAAAATCCGCCTCAAAATCCTGACCAAAAAAATGGCTCCCATTGAAATCAATGGGAGCAGGTCATTTCTTTATTCCACGAGCGGTCTGTTCCATTCCAGGAGAAAAGCAGCAACATGCTCATTCTTCAGTCGATTCAACCTCGGACACTCCCTCCTGACTAGGGCCATTCATTTGGGTCTAACCTGGAGCGGAGTGCCGTGACTGGAAACCGATGCATTGCACCCGCATCCTGTCGCATCTACCATTTTTTTGGTCTGGAATCTAAGTTAGCCTCCGCTTCAAATTCCGGACAAAAAAACTTTGACTGCACTCAACCTAGAGGTGCTCATACACATTAGCTTAAAGCCTGTCTATTGTATATGGGCACCTCCTGATTCTCCTCCACTGGCCAAACTTGGGGCAAAGAAGGATTGGACTGTTGAATTTCGATATGCCTGATTGTTTTATTTTCAGCAAAGATAAGTCACCCCCAGAATTATCTGACTTGCTCTGCTCTTACATTCAGTACAAAAGCAAAATTGTGCATGTTTTTTTGGGAGAGGGCTTGGTTTTGATCAACAGCAATTGCTGTATACCGTAAGTTGTACAGGCTCCTTAAGAGATCAGAGCAAATTAAACTAATTTGGATTTTGCCTGTTTATGCAGGAAACGCAGTGGAGTTGGGCTGCGTAGTCATTTATCTGAATGTAGGAATCTCAGGAATACTGTAACAATTAAAGATAGCAAAATAACCATTAAGCCCACTTAACTGCAGCACTTTATGGGTTTTACCTGTGAATGATTAAGAATAGAACAAAGCCTAAAAGTCTAGTAGGAACGCTCTCTATCTCAATTGTAATGCACTCTATGATCATGTACGTCATGTGCCGGCAAAGTAAATAAGGGGTTTCCTCAGAGATTTTGCAGTTAATTAAACTTTACCCTGAACAGTAAAATCTGCATATTGCTTTATTCATTGCAAACACCATTTCGGTGTACGTGGAAAATAATAAAATATCACATAACATTTAAGGCTTGTTAGCTTTAATCCTCTCTCATAAATACTGAACATGTGAGTGTTCATAGAAAATGAACAGTAAGGGCCATTGATGATTATTACGTCTTTAGCATTCCACAAGAGCCTAATGTAAAGGAATAAACACGTTATTAAACACAAAGGGCTATGTCATTATCAATTAGGGAAAAGGCACAATATAGTAAGCGAGGTTAAATTCACAGTACGTCTCCGGTGCACTCTCAGTGTCTACACTGGGAACATCTTGTTTGTTTAGTCTTGTAACGGAAGAGAAAGTCCTGCATGCACATAAAAAACATGACAGAAGAAAGCTTCCATAGTGTTTCTTCATGGTGGGGTGAATGCAGACATACACCCAACAAAGGGGCCCCCATCCACATCTGTCATTTAATGTCCATTGCTCTCATCTTATGATGGATGAGAACAACGGACATAAAATAATGGTAGGGTGAACCTCACCTAAGGAGATGTTACCTTAAGGTTGGGATCACACGGGGATTTTTGGACCGGATTTTGACGCGGAATCCGCCACAGAATCCGATCCGAGAAAACCCTCCCATTGACTTCAATGGGAGCTGTTCACTTCTTTTTTTCGCTAGCGGTTTTATGCCGAAAAAATAAGCAACGTGCCCTTTCTTGACGCAGATTCTGTGTCAGAATCCACCACAGTGTGAGGGGCACGACACCTCCCTCCCAAATAGGCTCATTCATTTGGGCCTAATCCGGAGCGGAATGCCGCAACTGGATGCTGGTGCACTGCATCGGCATCCAGTTGGGGCTAGCCGTTTTTTTGGACCGGATTCTGAGGCAACCTGCATGTCAAATTCTGCTCCAAAAATCCCTGTGTGAACCCAGCCTAAGGCGGACCACAGCAAAAAAGTATTGTAGGAAAAAAAAACAGCAGCAGCGCAACTTGATTTTTACGTCAATGCTTGTCAATGAAAGTCCACAGAAGTTTCCCTATTATACCTATAGGGAAACTGCTGGTGTTTCCTGAGGTAAAATTGACATGCTACAATTTCCAAAACTGCAACTGTTTTGGAAATTGCACTGTGTGTCTGCTGCGCATATTTTTCCGCAGTGTGTGGATGGCATTCACTAGGATCCTATCCACTATACAATGACTGTAAAATACCACGTTTACTCCACAAGGGGCCCCTGGCTTTGATCAGGACTTACGGACTTATGATACCATATTGCTGCCAGTAGCCTGCTTTACGGTACCTCAAAACAACTGCCTGGGACTCTCTCTCTTTTGGAGGAGATATTTTGACTTTGCTTGAATCCGAGATCCTGCCACCAGGTTTCAGTAAAGTCAGATACAAATCTACAAGTATCTATCTCCCTAAATATGATGCTGGAACAAATTAGGTTACCTTGTGGCAGAATTGGAACTAGTGGATCTGTGAGTGAAATCATCTTCAAGGGTTATCATAGTAATAAGGTTTGGTGTCACAGCTACTGTACATATTGCGGTAGTAATGATAGAACACTTAGACCTGTCATATTCTTTACCTTAAAATTTCCATTAGTAAATAACTGATAAGTTATAGTCGCACAGTTCTTGCATTTTAAGCCATGTCTCTTGTGAATGAGAAACATAAAGTATCTAAAGCACATAACAAAATCTGTTGCAAGGCATAAATACCATTTATTAGGCATAAATCTCCCCCAGTGTGTCTATTTACCCATCTCTCTGCCTTCCTGGGGACTTTACAGTTTTGACTTGTATAAACCAGTGTGTCGAAGTGTATAATTTATTCAAGTGTGTGAAGACATAGGAATCATAGGAATATAACTATCAAACCTTGCCTGTGGCAAGCCTAATAGTTATGTGGTGATCTAGCCATAGACTGCAATAAACATTGTAGGTTCAAACTCCCTAAGGGGGCTGGAAAAATAAAAATAAAAATAAATTATTTTGAAAATAAAAAATTATCCCCATTCCTTAGATGGCAAATAGATATAAATTAACAAAAAAAAAAAAATAAACATAAACAAATTCTGTATCTCATACAACAAACACTGTGGTTGTCTTTTTTTCTTATTTCACCATACAAATAAAATTAAAGAAAATATTTAGAATTATTCATAATAGAATACATATAAAATCTACATCTTACGGTGCATTCACACTAAGTATACGCTGAGCTGATTCTGAACGTAAAGCATGTTCAGAATGAGCGCGTACAAAGCAGATCCCATTCATTTCAATGGGTGCCGGCATACGAGCGCTCCCCATTGAAATGAATGGGCTGCTTTTTTCCCTATTGGTTTCAATGTGATATGCGCGTGTCTCATTGAAACCAATAGGGAAAAAAGCAGCCCATTCATTTCAATGGGGAGCGCTCGTATGCCGGCACCCATTGAAATGAATGGGATCTGCTTTGTACGCGCTCATTCTGAACGTGCTTTACGTTCAGAATCAGCTCAGCGTATACTTAGTGTGAATGCACCCTTATGCAGCAAAAATATAGCTTTACACATCTTCATACACAGAAACCTAAAAATGTAATGGATATCATAATATGGTGGCTAAAACATATAGACAATACTTTGTAAATGTGGCATCACTGTGATCAGGCCGACCACAAAAATATGAAGTAACTTGATTTCTACTGCACAGTGTAAACTAAACCCATAAGAAATGGTACAATTGCTTTTTTGCTCTTTAATTCTATTTTTTTCCAGCTTCTCAGTACATTATATGGAATAATAAATGGTACCATTATGAATTACAATTTGTTGTCCATGAATAAGGTCTGTAAATGGACAAATAAAAAAGCAATGACAGTTGGAAGGCAGGGAATAAAGTTTTTTCCCCTACACGTTCAGGTTTCTGATGCAGTTTTGAGGATAAAACCAGGAGTGGATTAAAAAATAAGAGGAGGATTAGCTCCTGTCCTAAAAACTTTCTCTATCTCTTTACAATCCACATTGTGTTTTGGCTTCAAAACTGCACCAAAAACCTGATCCAAAACCTGATGCAAAACCAAATCCTTACACTTCTGCTATGTGCTTATTGCTGGGATGCACATGTACCTGCCAATGCTATAACATGGAAAGTACAAGGTTGCCCTTTAATTAGTATGGGTCTCACCATGAGAGGGCGCTTTCGAGATAAGGATATTGATTTAAATGATTTACCATTCCACTCAAACTGTCAATCCATAAAATACATTGGACGCATTGATTATTGATATGATTATTTGTCAAATGCCAACAATTTACATTAAATCAATCCAAGCAATGTATCCGGATGTCAGATGAGCTGCAAACTGATTTGTGAATTGGCAAAATGGGAATTAGGCAGATCAATTTATCACAAAGAGAGAGAGGAATGTCCTGCAATCACCATAACCCGTAAAACTAAGCTTTTAATTATGAAAACATATTACAATAAAAAAGGGGTATCATGTACAAAAAACAACCCCTATATCCATACATATCCAGATGCCCTATATGGATATAGGGGTTGTTTTTTGTACATGATACCTCTTTTTTTATTGTAATATGTTTTCGTAATTAAAAACTAAGTTTTACGGGTTATGGTGATTGCAGGACATTCCTCTCTTTCTCTTTGTGTGCAATTTGCTCCAAGCCGATGGTGCCTGTGGTCCATGCATCCAATATAACAGCATAGCTGTGTGATTTAGGACATCGGCATTTATACAAGGTTCAGTGAGTGGGCTGTTTTTTCTTCCCTTTTCCCCCTATTTTCCCTTGGACAAGATCAATTTATCACCTAATTAGGACGAAGCTGCAATACCAAATACATAGGACAAACCTAGTACTGAGGGTGCCATAACCCACCTAAGACACATCACATACTGATCCATATCAAAGGCAAATGCATTAGCCCTGAGGGTGCATCACTAATAATGTACAAGTGTCAATCTTCTAAGGGAACATTCACATTACCGTTGGTGTCCGACAGCAGTATCTGTGGCTATTGTCCATATAAGATTTTAGCAACGGACACTAGCTGGTCCGTTTGCAATTTGCATTCATTTCAATGGGATTTTATTTTGTGACCTTTAGCGTCTGTGTCTTATTAAAATATTATATTATAATATATTATAAATAAATACAAAAAAGTAGTAGTTGTATTGCCAATAATGAATGCTTTAAATTTCCACTTCAGATTTTATTATTAAAGTCTATTCTAAAACTGATCACATGACTGGAGAGCAACACTGTAGAAAAGGCAGCAATGACCTAGCAATCCTAGAAATTCCCTTAGTCTGATCAAAGGCAATCTGCTCTGCCTGCAACGAAAAGGACAATCCCTTGAGGTAAAGGCTGTGAAACTCTAAAAATACACACATGAAATGTATTTAAAGCTTTGCCATGTATACCAGTCAGTATTAGCTGAAGAATTCCATATTCATGAAACTTGTGGAACTCCGGAAGGACTTTGATGCCTCTTGGGATTAGCCGCAATCTTAAACCAAAGGGTAATGTTAAAACTCCTAACACCAGTAATATAAGTGTAATTGATAATTTTAGTCTTAATTATAGCGCTGGGTTTAGAAAAGATCTAATAGGATTATTGTACTGGGTTTTACCATCTGTCTTTATTAATACACTATATAATTAGTGCCCAGCTGCCAAACAAGGTTGATATTCAACAATATTAACAAATATTTGTTTCTGGGTGATCGTGTTCTTCAAATGAGAACGACTTATAAAATGTCATCTGAGTGTCTGCAGAAATTGTCTATTTGCATAAGCATTAGCAAACTTCCCCTAAGTCCCCAAGAATGCAATGGCTGCACTGCTGGAGAGGACATTCACAGTTTGTGCTTTTCCCTTCTCAAGTACGATTGAGTTCAATAAGCAGGAGAGACATAAAATAAATTAGAAACTAGTCTAAATTAGAAAGCAGTCACATGTAACACAATGCATTGCACCACAGAATAAGATATTAGCTTTACTGTGTTTGTGACATAACTGACAGTGCAGCTGACACATTGCAAATGGCCACTAGCAGATGTCTCCAGATTTAGAATGCTGTTTGGAGTGCTGTGTAAGAGTACTCCACTACTGTAGGATTCTAAACTGTGCCAAAAGGGTCCATGTGCTCTTATGGTTTGTATTGTAGCATGTACCACCTTGACATCAGGCGGTATACAATTATCTGATAAAGGGGGTCGTCTCATGAAATCAGGTCTATGTGTGTCACCAAAGGGGAACTCCGCTCTGCACCTCTTTTAAATCAATCTGGAGAGACGCTCTGTATGAGCAACTGCCTTTGATAAGCTGTCCTTATTATTACTTATGTATTAGGCCTGGTTCACATCTGCGTTCGGTATCTCGTTAGGGGAGTCTGCTCGTGGGACCCCTCAAACAGAATACAGAATGCATTGACAAGCGGTGAGCAATGAAACCACACAGACCCCATAGACTATAATGGGGTCCGTGTGTATTCCGTGCAGTGTCTGCACGAGTCATGCAGAGACGAAAGTAGTTTATGAAGTAATTTTCTCTCTGCATGTCCCATGCAGATGCTGCATGGAAAACATATGGACCCCATTATAGTCTATGGGATCCATGTGGTTTCATTGTTCACCGCTTGTCAATGTGTTTGAGTCTGTTCACGGGGGTCTCCATGCAGACTCCCGGAACTGAATACCGAACAAAGATGTGAACCAGCCTTACATATATTGTCATTCATGGCTATGCTGCCATGTAATATCACATTTCAGCAGATGCAAGTGAAACTACTGCTGGCCATTGGTTCCCTGGAAAAATGATCTGGGTGTCAGAGGAGCACCCATAGCATGCTAAATTTTATAGGGCGTTATTTCTGACAAAATGCAACAAATTGATTCTTAAATGTGGGCAATGTCTTTATAAGAAGCTAATGATAATGATGACATTATAATAGTCTAATAGGATGCAGTATAAGTAGATAAGAATATGCTGATTTATGGTTAAGAACTTAGTAATGACTTTTCATACTCAAATAATGATTTGCTATTAAAAAAAATTAAAAATAAATTTAGGTGTTCTTAAGTAAACTGTATTGTGAATGGTCCGGGGCCTGTGCCAGGACAGAATCCTTATTCCCATCCAATTCTTTTTAAGGCTTACTTACATTTAAGATTGACCCGACATCAGTAGAAATACAAAGGAATTCTTACAAGGCAAATACAATATAGAAATGTATGAAAATTAACAAACTATAAAAATAAAGGTCTTCATACGGTGACACTCGATTAATAGAATCATTTTATTGATAGACACATTGAAATTAGAAAAGTCATAAAAGACATGGCACAAGCACATTTCATTTCTGGTGGGATTACTGTGGCTCAGGGGAATAAATGGTCATTTACGGTCTGGCGTACAGCGCAATATGCAGCTCCTACATGATGTCTACTCTAGTGATTTCCAGCAATCCCATAGGATCTGTAAATTAGATTGTGCTTTGTCTAAAGTATTTTCAAAAGTCAAAGTGTCTATCAATATATTGATTCAGTTTAATCTACAGACTAGAATTTCTTCTTCCATATAGCTGATTCCCAATATGATTGTAATGTGCTTCAGTTGTCCATTGACTCCAAAGTACCGAGTCCTGGAAGTAGATACGACAACTAGGCTGGCTTATCTTCATTCTCACTAAACTATATCATGTTTTCTACAGGAAACAGGAACAATACTGACCAATATTTCATGAGCAGTAAATAAGACCCAGATTTTTCTATCCTATATTAAAGTCTTATGCTCTTTCAATGACAAAGATAACATAGGAATCGTGCATTGAGAATAAGGTGATGACTGGCTTTACGCTTCTTTGCATTAGACATTTTATTTAAAAAATATGTACAATATAAAACTTTAATAATCACACAATTCTCTGAATTCTAATATAAAATAGTCCCCTGTGTATACTTGGAATTGAATTGCTAATTTCTCCTTATTCTGCAATATAGCACTATATAAGAAAGCAACAAGTAATATACTGCAAATATAGAAAAAAACGATTAAAAAATAAGACAACCTATGTAACAGAATAGCTGATATAACGCAGGAAAAAGAAAAGAGTAAAAAAAAAAAATCTAGCTGAGACTGATGAATTGCAAATGTAAATGTCCATAGTTGGGAGTACCGTATATACTCGAGTATAAGCCGACCCGAATATAAGCCGAGGCCCCTAATTTTACCTCAAAAAACTGGGAAAACTTATTGACTCGAGTATAAGCCGAGGGGGAAAAATGCAGCAGCTACTGGAAAATTTCAAAAATTAAAATGGTCGGAGTTTTTGGGTGCAGTAGTTGCTGGGTGCTGGGAAAGGGGAGGGGGTGTTCTGGTTGTTTGTCTGCCCTTCCCTGAGCTTGAGAACTGCTTTTTTTTTTCCCCCACTTGGAATTCAGCCTGGCTGAATATAGGGGATCTGCGGTGCTCCTATTAACCCCTTTCCGAGGGAAGAGGAGTACTGCAAATACCCTATATTCAGTAGACCGGGCACTTTCAGACACAGGGATACCTAAAGTGTATGTGTTTCACAGTCATTTCTACTTTTGTGTCTATTCTAGGGAAAGGAGTGATTTAGAACTTTTAATTTTTATTTTTTTTTAAAGCTTCTTTTTTTTTCCCCACTATTTTATGGGAGGTTCTATACATTGATATTGTTGTGGTCATAGACCTCCCCCCCTCCTAAAAAAAAATATATATATTTTTTTTTTGCTAACTCAAGTATAAGCCGAGGGGGGCTTTTTCAGCATTCAAATTCGGCTTATACTCGAGTATACACAATATGTTGTATTAGGATTGGTTTGAGTCCAGAAACAGTTCCATAATGACCTAGTATAAAGTGTAGTATATATGCACATATAAACATAGATGTAGAAATAAAGGTTTTCATAGGAATCCAGCACTATCACCAATAGGGAGCATTCACAATAATGGAGATCCATGAAATAGAGGTATCAATTATAAAGAAAAGGCTGATGCTTGAGGATTTAGCTGAAAGTCAGGCTGCCAACAATAGCAAATACATTAAATTGGGTGCTCATAGGGGTTATACCAGAAATATCAGTTATCCTCTAATCCTATATCTATGCGTTAGGTATATACCATATTAACATAAGCACATAATTAAGACCCACCTCATCCCATCTAACACTTCTGTCCTGACACTTACAGGGTCCTGCTAATCTCTACTTCCTAGTTCTGCTAGACATACCAAAAATTCCCTATTTGTTAAGCAATGGCTGCAGTCACTATTTGGTTGAGTAGGAATCTTCTGTGTGCCAAGTGGACCCTGGATATGGGCCAGCAGGCATCAGGTCAGAAGAAGAGTCACAGAACATTGAAAGGGTACAGTAAGTTTCCATATTTTCAAGGTGTTATGCAATGCTGATACTGTTAAAATTCCGCCAGCAGAATTTCCAAGACAGGCGGTGAAATGGGTTAGTCGGAGGATTTGATCTCACTGCTGGAATACTCCTTTAGCTCCACTGCTTATATTATGGGAGATGTAGCAGAAAACTCAATGCATGTCTATGATTGCTGCCTTAAATCTTTCTTTTATGCTTTCTACACTTATTCTCCCAGGTACGAGAACACTTTCATAAAGTGCAAAACTTTAATTAGAAAATGTCACAGCAAATTGTATCTGTGCTTTCACAATAGTAATTAAGCTGGGAGTTAACGTTGTTAAGACCATGAAACATTTCTAATTGTTGGGCTTTAGACAATGCCAAATTAGATGCACAGCTAAGGAAAAAGTATTGTACAAAGCCATTTACCTGCCTCGTATCCATTGCAACGTGCTCCTGGCAATGTACTTAAAGCTGCCAAAGGTCACGTCTGCAAGACTGTGGGTTTCTTATAACACCAGAGAGATTCAGTTGCTCCAGACTCGGAGGCTTGGGGTCAGCATCCGTGTGAATCTTAGGTCATTTATTTGTCTACGATACACAGTATCTTCATCTCAGTAGACAGAATGAATGTACTTGATGCAACATATTGAAGTGTTTTTCACATTGAATGTCACTTTTTTAACATAAAAGAGACAGCTTGAACTGTTAGACCCCCAATGAATATAAATATAAAACCTTATGTACAAGCTTTGTAGTGTTACATACATTAATGAAATATGCCTACAGCTGCCCTGCTATTCTCTGACAAAACACATTTCTATTATACAGGTAATGATAGAATAATAATAATAATAATAATAATAATAATAATTTTTATTTATATAGCGCCAACATATTCCGCAGCGCTGTACAATTTGTAGGATTCAAATCCAGACAGAAAGATACATTACAAAGAAAATCATTTCACACAACGGGACTGAGGGCCCTGCTTGCCAGAGCTTACAATCTATAAGGTAGAGGGGGTGACACAAGAGGTAGCAGGGGCGGCATTGCTTATGCAGAGGTCAGACACTTTTGTAATAGAGGTGACTGTCATTGCATAATCATAAGACTTTATGAGCAGTTGACAGTCGTGTCCTGTAACATGTGGATGGAGCTTGGACAGATAAAGTTATCCTTAGATGACATCATATCATGTGGGGAAGTGTGGGAGCGGAGACAGAGGAGGGTTAAGGGTTTATGTTAGACATTGTGATAGGCCTGTCTGAAAAGATGCGTCTTTAGTTTGCGTTTGAAACTGTAGAAATTGGGAGTTAATCTCATTGTCCGGGGTAGAGCATTCCAGAGAAGTGGTGCAGCTCGGGAGAAGTCTTGTATACGAGCGTGGGAGGTTCTGATAATAGAGGATGTAAGTGTTAGGTCATTGAGTGAGCGGAGAGCACGGGTTGGGCGGTAGACAGAGATGAGGGAGGAAATGTAGGGAGGGGCGGCATTATGGAGAGCTTTGTGGATGAGAGTGATAACTTTATATTTTATTCTATAATGAATAGGCAGCCAGTGTAGTGACTGGCACAGACCATAGGCATCGCTGTAGCGTCTAGCCTGATAGATGAGCCTGGCCGCTGCATTCAGAATAGATTGTAGAGGGGAGAGATTAGTGAGGGGAAGACCGATTAGTAAGGAGTTACAGTAGTCAAGGCGAGAATGAATCAGAGAGACAATTAGGGTCTTTAGTGTATCTCTGGTAAGGAAAGGGCATATTCTGGAGATGTTTTTGAGGTGGAGGTGACATGAACGTGCGAGTGATTCAATATGAGGGGTGAAGGAAAGGTCTGCATCAAACATGACCCCGAGGCAGCGGGCCTCCTGCCTAGGAGTTATAGTAAGGCCTGAGACTGCAATGGATATATCAGGGACAGATCTATTAGATGGTGGAAACAGTAGTAGCTCAGTCTTGGAGAGATTTAGTTTCAGATAGAGTGAGAACATGATATTTGAGACAGCAGAGAGACAGTTGCTGGTGTAGAATATTCTAGATGAATTGGATTCCTATGATCGTTGTCTTTAGCTAATTGGAGACCATGTGCCATAAATGAATGGTAATCCTAAGCATTAAAGCTGTACGTTTATCAATGTATGATGCAGGTTTCGAGCTTCTGTTCTTGTAATCTAATAGAAGCAGGTTAGAGATAGTTCTGTCTTCTCTCTACCAGCCTACCTTGTGTTGTATGAGCTGCCTCTATTACATCCTTTTAATGCAAGCAGCACTTTTCTCTCCACATTTTTCACCCTGTTTGTGTGGATACCAAGCGGAAACCACATGACCCCCATGACAGTTTATGAGGTCTGTGGATTTCCTAAGGTAACCGCTTTTTTATGCGGATTAGATTTCCATTCGGGAGTTCCCCAAATGCACCCCCTGAAGAGAAACCCGAACGCAGATGTGAACCCAACCTCATGGATACCTTACAAATTTGGGAACATTAAGGTATCCGTGATAACAGAAAAATAGAACATGTGAATAGCCCCATTCACATGAATTGATTTTCATTCTGCCTTGTGATAGTTGTAACTTTAGATAAAAATTGCTGTTCTATTAAGTGGGTAAGCACCACAATTCATTTCCATTCCCTCTCTCACGCTCGCTCGGTCGGTCTCTCTCTCTCTCTCTCTCTCTCTCTCTCCCTCTCTCTCTCTTTATTTATATATATATGGTTGACAAACTTAACAAGCTGAATTACTTATCTACATTACTTACAGATAGTAATATACAGAGTCCACAGCTAAATTTACAATTCTGCAGACTGTGGAGCTCAAATCTCCCAGATTTATTTTCTGGCTCAAAATCTGTGAATAGTTTGGATTGATACTTAGCATTATGAAATGAGCCATTGTTATACAACCTACTGTAAAATAGGAAAATTAACTTTTCTACTGCATTGGAAGCAATGAGTTAGCCATCTAAGGCCTTGTTCACATCTGCATTGGTATTCCCCAAATGGAATACCAAATGCAACTGCAAGCGGTGTGCCAGTGAAAGCACACGGACTATAGTTGGGTCAGTGTGCTTGCCACTATATCTCCGCAGGGATCATGCGGACAGGAAAGTAGTTTGCAATCTACTTTCCTGCCCACGTGATACATGCGGGCATTGAATGGCCAGTACATGGACCCCATTATAGTCTATGGGGTCCATGTACTTTCATTGCACACCACTTGCAGTTGCGTTCAGCATTCCCCATGTGGACTCCCCAAACGGAATACCGAACACAGATGTGTACAAAGAGTCAGGCTGGGTTCACAAGGAAATCTTGAAAGTGTCAAATCCATCATATGATAGACACAAATGTATCCTGATGAATCCTATTGACTATTAGCCATTATGATGTACATCAGCTAGTTAAATTATGATTGCACACAAAGGCTGTAACTACATAACGTGTGAATCATCATATGATAACAATAAATAACAATATTTTTGGTAGTCTCTATATAATGTTTGAAAATTGTATTGTAAAGTAGACAACCCCTTTAATTGAATGTTTTTACAATAAAAGGAGCTCGAAGCTCGTGTTTGTATAGATATTTTCAGCTGACATCTCAATGCCTAGTGTTACAAAGTCCTCTGTTTTCCCAGCAGTAATCCGTTTACACCTTCTTCTGCTACTGCCATAAAGAATGGAGTATTTTCTAGGAATCTACATGAAAGGTTAACATGCTAGTTAGCATGAGATATACTATTTATTGATAATTGTTTTTGCACTACAATAGCACACAGTGGTAGCCTGGCGATGGCATTTTATGTCTGCCAGCTGTAATACCATTACATTTTGTCATTCAAAGATTACTTCTCCAATTTAACATCTGCTCAGTATCTGCCTATTACATTATAACACAGCGAGGTAAAGCTAGGATTTCCAGCAATAGTAATAATATCTGGACTGGCTGAACAAAACCTTAAGCTGATGTATGTCTGAAAGTGTACAAGCCACAGTTCTCCAGACAGAAAAAATAATATGTTCTGATATTTTCTGAAGTCTATGTACCGACACAACAAAGTTATTTAGAAGTGTATAGCAAAGAAATGATGAAAAATATTTCCACATCACCCTGAAACACACACACATATATATATCTATATATCTATCTATATATATATATATATATATATATATATATATATATATATATATATATATATCCAGCAGTGATTTTAACCCCTCCAGAACAAAACTATTTTTGGGCCTTGAGGACACTGATATTCTTATATTTTCATCACTGTGCTCTGAAAGCCATAACTTTTTCATCTCTTCATCGATGTACCCATACCAGGGCTTGTTTGGTAGGAAGAGTTGTAATTTTTAATAGCACCATTTTGCGGTACATATAATGTAATGTAAAAATTATTATTGGTTGTCTTAAAGAAATGAAAAAAAACAGAAATTCCACATTCTTTTACTGCATTCACTGTTCAGTATACATTAATCTATGGGTAGAGACAGTTATGGTGAAATTTATATTTACTAGGTTTTTAATGTTTCACTCCAATTTTTCATAGTTTTATAATTTAACATAATAAAGGATTTCGTATTAGGGAAATTGGCCACCTAATTGTTTGATCACTGATGCGCTGTAAGACAGGAAACTTCTACTTGATTTGTAACATATTGAACAGTTACAGCAAACTTGAGCTTGACTCTTTCAATGGCTTTTCAATAACTTTTACTGTACATTATCACTTCACATATCAGATTACAGCTAAAACCGGTATATCTGTATGGGGCAATATTCCTGTGATGCTGAGTATAATATGTTTGTCACTTAAAGAAGCAGGGTCTAATAGGATGGTAGAGAGGAGGGTGTTTATTAGGCTCCCAGCTTCCATAGGGATCCATCAGCAGACCATCACTGTGTATAAAAGTTGTCACTGATTAATAAGGGGTGAACCTTCACAATTTGTCGAGACACCATGACATTAATCCCCCCCCCCCCCCCCCACATGACTACTGATACTTGTGACTGGACCTGAGGCCATGGACATCCTCCCAGAAGAGGCTGGAAGACACTTGGGATGCCAGGGAAAAAGGCTGGACTCCATGGAGTAAGTGTGAGCATTTTTTGTTTCGTCTTCTTCCTTGGGCCTCCATTTATTAGACTCTGGATTTTGAAGAGACACCAGAGTAAAATAATGATTTATGGTGGCAAATTCCAAAAATTATGGGTTTGGCTGAACCTGGAATATATGGAAACTTTTTTACAAACTAGTTCACTCATCTCTACCAGTGGTATATATATATATATATATATATATATATATATATATATATATATATATATATATATATATATATATAGTGGTGTAGGTCCAAAAGCAAAGCTATGTCATCCACAGTGATGAGCGGCTAGGATCAGGATATCAGGGCTAGGATGTATATATATATATATATATATATATATATATGTAGTTGCTTTAATTTTTTATAAACCTTATTGAAATTAAGCCCTGTCTTTTCACAAGTGAACTTACTGTATTATTAACCCCTTCCCGCCGATGGCATTTTTTGATTTTCGTTTTTCGTTTTTGACTCCCCTCCTTCTAAACCCCATAACTTTTTATTTCTCCGCTCCCAGAGCCATATGAGGTCTTATTTTTTGCGAGACAAATTTTTCTTCATGATGCTACCATTAATTATTCTAAATAATGTACTGGGAAGCAGGAAAAAAAATTCAGAATGGGGTGGATTTGAAGAAAAAATGCATTTCTGCGACTTTCTTACGGGCTTTGGTTTTACGGCGTTCACTGTGCAGCCAAAATGACATGTCCCTTATATTCTGTGTTTCGGTATGGTTCCAGGGATACCAAATTTATATGGTTTTATTTACATTTTGACACCTAAAAAATTTTCCAAAATGGTGTTAAAATTTTTTTTTTCTAAAAGTCGCCATATTCCGATGGCCGTAACTTTTTTATACGTAAGTGTACGGGGATGCATAGGGCGTCTTTTTTTGCGGGGCCGGGTGTACTTTTTAGTTCTACCATTTTCGGGAAATGTTATTGCTTTGATCACTTTTTATTCAAATTTTTATCAGAATAAAAACAGTGAAAAAACGGCGGTTTGGCACTTTCGACTATTTTTCCCGCTACGGCGTTTACCGAACAGGAAAAATATTTTTATAGATTTGTAGAGCGGGCGATTTCGGATGCGAGGATACCTAACATGTATATGTTTCACAGTTTTTAACTACTTTTATATGTGTTCTAGGGAAAGGGGGGTGATTTGAACTTTTAATTCTTTTTATATTTTTTTATAATTTTTTTTAAAAAATTTTAAATTTTTTTTTTGCATTTATTAGAGCCCCTAGGGGTGTTGAACCCCAGAGGGTCTGATCACTAATGCAATGCATTACAATGCTAATGCATTGCAATGCATTTCAAAAAAGCATCCTTTCTTTTGCAGGCTGCATAGACCAGCCTGCAAAAGAGAGGCTTTGCAGACAAGCCTGGGAGCCTGTACAAGGCTCCCGGCTGTCACGGCAACGGGACGTCAGCCCTGGAGCATGCTCCAGGAGCCGGCGATCCTGGCCAAAATGGCGGCGCCGAAGGGGTTAATGCCTCCGATCGGTCCGGGGACCGATCGGAGGCATTAGAGCCGGTTGTCTACTGCTTAAAGCAGTAGACACCCAGCGGCTATGGCGGCCGCCCGGCTCCCGGGCGGTCGCCATAGTTACAGACCCGACATGCGCCGTACTATTACGGCGCATGTCGGGAAGGGGTTAAAAGCCGTTTCATATGGCCACTAACACCAGCTCGTTATATTCAGTCATTGTTGCATATCAATATATTTTTTGCATACTACAATGACATACTGATAGGGAAAAAAGTACACTGTGAGCCCTATATGAGGGCTCAAAATCTACATGTAAAAAAAAAAAATATATATACATATATTGTTTCCTGTGACAAGTCAGACCGCTACTGATGAGATATCACTGGCCTTGGGATACTGTTTTTTTTTATATCATAAGATATTTTTGAAGCCAAGTCTTACACTTCATTTGAAATAAAGTAGAATTCCATCCAATCTTTAAGTTAAAAAAAACATCATACTAAAACTTCACCAACAAACTTCCTGAGATCAATCTGTTACATATAAATTTGCTAGGGACCTTTCTGTGAGTAAAAGTATATATGAATCGACTGTAAGTATAGAACAAATGATTTTAATACAGAACTGTTTAGCTCTCGTACATTGGCTATGTTATATAAGCAAGCATCTGAAAAAAGTCTTGGCTTAACGTTTCCAGAACAAGTAAATTAGTCAAAATGTTAATTAGTATCCACGTAACAGGAACTGGAGATAAGCCAGTGCTATTTGAAATCTGTTCTCTTCTATTTTAATGATTGACTACCACATTAAGGTGCCTAATAAAAATGTGCTATAGATTTTGTTTCCTTACCAGTCAATATGAATGATTGATGTATTCATCAAACAGAAATATAGAATTTTTATGAGTTACTCTGGCCTACCCAATGGTAAAATTCAAAAACAAGCATTGCAGGCAGTGACTAAAGCAGAATATAATGAACAACATCCTATAAACAATATATAGATCTCCTATGTCTGAAATTATTATTTTATATTTTTTTATTTTTTTTTAAGTAAAAAGTTTATTAGAGACTTTGACTCAGAATTTTTCTGATTCGGTTTACTTACATATTTTGAAGTATAAAAAGTTTAAAGTGAATATCTAGACTTGTTGACATTATATGTCATCAAAGTAGGGCCAAAAGTTAGTGCTGATGGCTTTCTTAATATATCTTTACGGAAGCCGAATCTCTATCTGATAGAATCATTTTTCTAAAAGTGTGTTTTATTGAGGGATACGGATGGACTTGTCTCATCACATACCACTCCATCTACGGCAATTTCTAGACACGAGGGGTATGTAATGAAGATAAAAGGCTTGGCCATAGAAGCAAGTGTGATCTCCCACAAACAGAAAACTTATAGAAAGTATATCAGTAAATTGTTTATGTTGATGTTTCCAACAAACTTATAAATAATAAAATGTCATATATATATATATATATATATATATATATATATATATATATATATATACTGTTTCCTTCCATAGTAGAAACTTAGAAAAGCACCATATTTTTATTTTAACTTTTTTCTCAGCATTTTTCAAGTGGATTCGGAGCAGAAACCCCAAACGTAGAGCATGTGTAGGTGTGAACCTAGCTTTAGGATGAGGTTTCACATTGATGAAAAGATGCTTATTTGATGCAGTTTTTTGAGCCAAACCGAGTAGTGGCTACAGTAGGTATGGGGAATTTGGAGGAAGCACTTATACTTCTCAATTTTGCGCAATCCACTCCTGGCTTTGGCTCAAAAAACAGTAAGATTTGCAGCTTTTCCACAACTTGGGGCCTTAGCCTTAGGAAATGCACTGTTTTTCCTGTTGCAAAAACACTTCATTTTACAGTATCAGCAAATGAGTGAATGAGATTCTGGCTAATACCATCCACGCACTGCGGTAAAAAAAAAAAAAAAAGCTGCAGAAAAGTCATCACTGTTTCTATGAAAAGCAAAAATTTCAGTAGTGGAGTAGATTCCGCTGGAGGATGTGCCTGACTTATGAAGAGGTGTGATATGTTTTGTCAGATCAGGTGCTTCCTCTGCCAGACAATGGGTCAATCATATTATAGTGATGGACGGATCTGAAATCCTCTTGGGTGGTTCATAGAGTGAACAGGTCAGTATTCCAAAAACTTTTACAACTGTACTATACCTTAAGATCTTTAGGATAAAGACCAATATAGGTCAGAATTCACACTGTGAGTTCACATGTATCGGCTATATCAGTCCTAGATCTGGACAAGTACTATTCAGTTTCTTGTAAGATAAGTAAGATTATATAACAAATGTGTCAAATACTAAAATTGGATGCCCACATATCATTTTTAATGAAGACGTCTCTTTATCACACCTTACCAACACTGGGGTCAATACTTTACAACCCTACTGGTTTCAACCACAAAGGGAGTCATCATTCTATACAATACCTATATAAAATCCAACTTGAGGTCAGTACCTAGAAAAATAAAGAACTGAACATAAAATACTGAATTTGTCTATGAAAATACAATATCATTGTGCTGCCATTCCATCTTCATGTAACATGCCATTTGTTCTGGTATTGGTAATGATGCTTTCATTGTACAATGCATAGCATACATGCCCTGAAGCTTCAATAATGGCAAAAGAAGGAACGTTCTTATTTAAATTGTATTCAATCTTTTTACTTGACTTCACTCCATTAAACTAAAATTATAAGTTTTTATTATAAACCTTACATTTTTTTAGTTGACTCATGTTAAATTCTTAGTCAGTCCTTTACTTCTTACACTTTAGATGTTTATTCGGCATTTTATTATATTCTTACCTATGGCTATGAACTAGAATATGTCTTACTATAAAAAAAACAAAACATTAAACCTTGCATTATACAGTATACACATTTATTTCAGGTTCCCCATATTGGAATGTATTGATGGTTTCAATAGTTATAAAAAAGATTTACTAGTCAATCATATGTATGTCTCAAGGTCCCTGTAGATCAGACCTGGGCAATGTGTGGCCCGCGGGCCACATCCGGCCCTCTGATTGCTTCTATCCGGTCCACATAGCTAGTGGAAAGTTTTTGAAGGACCTGTGATGATGTCATCATAGCCTATCACCAGGATAGGCTATGACTCAGTGGGTGGAGCCACATGGGACTGTGTGCTTTCTGCAAGCTGCCGGCAATGAGGGCTGCAGGATGATAGAGAGAAGAGACAGCATGTATGAGCAAGAGGGAGGACTAGGGGCAGAGGTAGGAGGGCAGTTAAACTGAATGCACATGGAGAGGGGGCATTAAACTAGGGGGCAGATGGTGGAGGATATTAAACCATGGGGTAGCTGGAGGGGGACATGTCTGACTCTAGTTGTCCCCAGTTTAATGTCCCCTCTAGTTTCTACTGGTTTATACTGGGGCACCAGGAGAGGGACTTAATACTGTGGGACATTTGGAGGAAAACATTTTAATGTGTGGGAGGGGGCGGGGTTATAATGTTAAGGTGACTGTAGGAGGATTTTACTTTGTGGGGCACATGGAAAAATGATTGAGAATGGGCGGAGTCAGCAGAGAAGTGGGTGGAGCTAAATTTGCCGCAACGCACATGGCCCTCTAGAACCGTTACAATTTCTCATGTGGCCCCATGGGAAAATGAATTGCCCACCCCTGCTGTAGATGTTTCGATATTTGTTTGATATACCATATAATTGAGTACAAGTTTGTCTTAAAGATCCGTCTTTTGACATGTTTGGCTATTGATAGTTTAAGGAGATGTAGATGTATATGGGGGATATGCTCCCAACATATTTTGTATAATGGACATCTCAGACTTCAGGAGGACTTGTCATAAGTACTGGCATTTCCCATAAAATAGGAATTCTGGAGCATTATTTCTTATCACTATTCCTCTAGAAATGTATGAATAAACTGAGGTCTGGGTGTTACCATTCTCACTGTCAAAAGCACACACCCAGCTGTCAATACACTCATAAATGTCTAACAAGATTCATGGACATAATATGCACCCATTTATTTCAATGTTTTAATTCAGCTAAAGCATGTTATTTTTTTCATTAATGCTGATGCATCACATCAATGAGAGTCTATGGGTCTGTGAAAAAAAACAAAACAGACAATATCCTTGTGCCATCTGTTTTTTCCCAACCCAAAGACATGCAAAATATAGAAAATGGAACCAAAAATCAACCACAGACAGCATATCACCCACAATTGAGCAGGTTGGGGTACTGTCTACCATGAATAGCACAGACCTCACATGCCTATGGACATAGATGTGTGAATGAGGCCTAAGAGAAGAACACAACTACACAGAAGTCTATGAAAAGATGATCGAGAATTATTACCTTATGGGGGATATATGGATCTATTAAAATAGTCAGGAGAGCCGACAGGAAAGCTATACCCTTAAATATCAGCTTTCATTTGGTAGAAAATAAATAGTCATACAAAAAAAAACATATGATCACTTAAACAGTCAGACAAATATTTTACTCTTTTAAAGCCTAGATAGAAGTCCACTCGACCAATAAGTAATCTATTTATTGGATCTGACCATGCAATCCTTTAGTACTTTCAGAACCGCCATACCTTATTGGGAGTACATTTCCAATAATTATATATTTGGGGACTATTGTTTAGCCAGACTCTAATCCTCCAGCTCCCGCCTTGTTGTCTATTACCCCTCAGAGGTCACTTTTTACTTCTTACACTGCTCTGAAGGAATGAAAGCTGCAATGTGAATAACTGCTATAGGTAACAAAGTCTGTGTTCTTATTAGACAAGTTGGATAAATATGGTCCATTGATCACTACTTATTTATAGAAATTTTGGTATCAATCTTTATTACTTAAAGGGAATTTACCACAATTGATATTTATCATCTATCCATAGAATAAGTGATACAACTTATCACTGATGGGCTGATCACTGGGGCTCTCATTTATCGCTAGAATGTGGGGTCAGATCCCCTCATTCCTCCTCACCGCAGTCAAGTTTCAGTGGATCAGTAGTTAAGCATGCACCCTGCTACTGCACGCACAGCCTATGGGGTTGACTAAGGGTAAGTTCACACAGAGATTTTTGGTCAGGATTTTGAGGCCATATCTGCCTCAAAATCCTGATCAAAAAGACGGATCCCATTGAAATCTGAGCTGCTCAGGTCTTTTTCCGGGAGCCATTTCTTCCAGCTCCCGGAAAAAAGAAGCGAGATGCTCATTCTTCAGGCCATTTCGCCTTGCGATTCGGCCTGAAGACATACCCTCCTCCGGACTAGGCCCATTCATTGGAGTGCGCGGCTGGATGCCAATGCAGTGCATCGACTTTCAGTCGTTGCTACCCGGTTTTTGGTCCGGAAGCGGAGGCGGCCATCACCTCTGGTTCCGGACCAAAAAACCCCATCTGAACTTACCGTAAGGCAGCCAAGAGCTGCCTTTTACTATCTCTGCCAATTCTGTAAAACACCCTTTTCATGCTTAGTTTTTCAGTTGAAATCATTTCTCCTCACTCCTGAACATAGAAATTAAAGCTTCCCATACAAGAAAAGTGAGAACATTATACTGTAGGTTATAGCATGAAGCTTTCAAAGCTATAAACTCAGAATATCCTATTGAAATATAGTAAATGGAAACATCTCAAATAGGTTTCTCTGATGGCCTTTGAACTGTTCTTTATGTAAAAGCTATTTTAAAACCATTATTCTTTCCCTCTTTTTTATCTGAAATATTATTTTGATATACAGTCCTATATTATATTACTGGAACTAAAAGAAAAACTAAAAATTGGGAAGCCTTGCAATATTTTATCATGATCTGTCCACTTGACCTGATCATTTCGGCCTGTGGACTGCATTCAAGTCAGCAGTCCTTATTTATGTGCATCTGCAGTAAAAGCATCAGCTAATGAAAATACATTACATCTACAGTATTGTTGGGATCCGAAAATATTATCACATTTGATTTCATTTCAGCAAACCCATTATCAAAGAGAAGACGCTCTATGTGGCCATATGGAAATAAGTCTAGGCGCATTGTCAAAATTGCATGCAGAGCGTAAAAATCTGAATAAACAACCTGTTCAAAGACTTCCAAGTTTTTATTTCTAAAACCTATAAAGAATATAATGTATATAAATAAATAAATATATATATAAACGTACCTACTTGTTTACAATGTGATGCACCCATATAGGTGGCTTCAAGGGGTTATGCCATGAAAAGTATTTATTCTCTATTCATAAATACAGAAGACCTCAGAGATCCCAAAATTCTGAGAACGGGCGGATGCTTTCCCCCGGCTTGTGGATTCAGACCGCAGCCAGGTTGAATGTGGGTATGGCTGGTGGTGGACGGCGCTCCCATTCACTTCGAAGGGAACACCAAACACAGCCTGAGTAAAGCATTTGGCTGACTGTGGTCAGGCCGAATGTACATTGGGGGAAACCTCCTGTTCTTGCCTTGGCATTACCCTTTAAATCTGACTCGATGTCACAAATTGTCACAAGAAAGCTGAAGGCTTCAACATGTCTGTAATATGGTCAAAACAGTGCAAACAATGTTAGTCTGGCAATGTGACAGCCTTATTGGTAGTTTAGGAAGGGGACTGCCTTATCCACTGCCAAGGCCACACAGTGTAGCTTACCCTGCTGTGACCAGGCGCTAAGTCAGAGATGCCCCAGAGATTGCCACTAAAACACAAAAGCATCTGTGCTGCCGATAGCTGAAGATTCATATGTACTTCACTCAAGAGCCAAATGTGGCTCCCAAGGATTGGAGAACACTACCTTAAAAACTGCCTTTAAAAAATCCCCAAAACATTTCTGACTGTGGAAAGACCATAGAAAGAAGTACTCCATTTTTTCATCCATTTTGCTTGACAAGACTCATTGATCTTTGCACAAGTTCAAATATTCACAATGTCTGGGCATCATTTTGCCATCTAATTGGGAGTTACACCTTCCTGAGTCTGTAATTACAGCTACTTAGCTGGGAATTAGCAGTAGGACACACAGTGACAATGTCTGCCAAAATGAAAAAGGAAAAACTATTTCAATGAAACGAGGAAGTTGCCTAATTAAAGATTTCTGTCGGCGTTACATCTGGGATCCGCGGCACACGGCGATACATAGACTGATAAAGATTTAGATAGAGAGATTGCGCTGTAATGTACTAATGTGCTGTAAACTTGTACTAAAATATATAATAGCCAAGCCTGCCACTTTATACTTTAATATTAATAGTTAATGCTTTATGCAGAAAATGCACTGCTGGATACCATGATCTGCCATTTCCCAATGATGG